>NW_024037946.1:0-299449 GCF_016077235.1 Cyprinodon tularosa
ACTTTTGAGTAAGACGCTTAACACCACACTTCTCCCTTGGGGCTGCACAGTGGCAGCCCACTGCTCCTTAAGGGAATGGGTTAAATGCAGACATGAATTTCTCCAGTGTCACTGCATGAAAAGTGGGATTTTCGTCAATATGAGGCACTGTAGATTGTCGTGGAAGTTCAGGTTAGCAGCAGTTTACGGCAATTTGCAGGCTTCGCCGAAAACTCCCGTAAATTGTCAGAAATTGACGTGGACTTTCTTAGGCAGTGTTCCCCCCATGCCTTTGGGAGTAGAGAACAAGTTCATTTAAAAAAAGCATTTTTGAATTATCCTTATCCCCGTTACAAAAATCTACAAAAATATATATATATATTTGGGCAGAAACTGAACATATGCTGGATGATGGTGGGATTTTTTTTAATATGTCATATTAAATTAATCGCTCACAGGGTTCATACAGGAATGAGTGACTCTAATTTAATGCTATTTTAATGCTATTAGAAATGATTTTAATGCCATCAACAAGAACCATGTACACAAGTTATTAGTGTACATGAAATATGAAGGAGCTGTAAGCAGAGTTCCATGACTCCTGTATGTATGTAAACACACACACACACATATATACGTATATATATATATATCCTCTAGCTTTTTCTCCGCCTGGAGCGATATAATATATCTGACAAAATTGTTTTTATAACCATTTTTTATTAAAGAATTATAAATATTTTGATAAACATATTTAAATAATTTTAGTGCCAATTAAGGCCTTGATTAAAAAAAAAAAATGAATGATTTTTTTTATTATTTTTATTGATCCGCGAAAACCCTGGTTCATCTCCTGCATGCTCTCTATGATCTCCAAGAAACTCAGAGCGGCGCGGTCTGCAGCCACAGTGGAGGATGTATGCTCTGCTTTGTGCAGGCGGTCTGGAGCGGAGTATGGGGGATTTCGGGGTAAAACTCCTCTTGGACGCGATGGCGACTCTGCATCGAACAAGACGAACTCAAAGAAGAGATGCTAGCGGTAAATATATGTTTGATTACTGCCTGCTAAGCTAAAATCAGCCTAGCCTAAGCTACGGCTAATAGCAGCCTAGCCTAAAGCTACGGCTAATAGCAGCCTAGCCTAAAGCCACGGCTAATAGCAGCCTAGCCTAAAGCTACGGCTAATAACAGCCTAGCCTAAAGCTACGGCTAATAGTAGCCTTGCAAGAACAAGCTTTATTAAAGTGTATTTTTCGTGATTCCCAGGAAGCAGTATGCCGTCTTCACAACTCGGAGACTAATGGCAGGCGCTATGAACCGGAGCAAGGGTAAGATTTAAAGAATATACTTTCATTCTGCGGTAAAAGGAAATGGATACGGATAGATACCGATCATAGCTGTACATTTTGTTTTCACAGACTACTGTCGCCTCACAATGAGGCGGTGACCTCCTATTTGCTCGGAGCCATATCAGCAAGTCCAGATTTGCACGATGTTGATAAAGACGACATTGTGTGTAAGTGACTTGTTTTAATGTTTTCTCCTTCCTTGTTACTGTGACTTGCGTTTGATTTTTTATTCATACCACTCTCATTTAATTGTTTTCCAGCTGCCTGTAAGACGTATTTTGAGACGGTACGCAGAAGCTTCAGATATACGCAGCCAGCCAACACGTTGTGTGTGGAGGCTGCCAAGCAATCTGCTCGGAGTCGGGCTACAAGAAAGAGGGTAAGACTTTATTTGGTGACTATTTTTCAGGTGCATTGATAGATGTGTTGTGTCCATACGCAGTGCGCTGATTCATTGTTTTTTTTTAGCTGCTGAAAGCGAGGCAGAGTGTGCTAGCAGATGAGGAAGTGGAACTCTGGAAGTCCGCCAACGTCGACCTCATGTCCGACGAAGAAGATGGCGTCGTTGGCGGTGTCTCTGGATGGATTGTACGGTCGCTGCCATTTCGTAGGCCGGATCTCACTGAACTCTGTGTTAAGCTGCAATCCCGGTTAGAAGCGATGCCGAAGTACAGGGCCACGCACAGTAGGCGTCTGCACATCGGACCTGCCTCGGAGGGAATGCTGCCAGTTACCTCCAACCCCGAGGAAGCAAACGGACCGTTCACGGACTTGTAATTTTTAGATACGCATGTGTTTGGATACGCGTTGTATATAGTTGTGTGTGTTTTAATAAAGCTCTTTCTTTGCATAAACAGCTTCCTGGCAAATGTTCATTTCCTGTATAAATTCATTCATGTCCTTGATGGTAGCCTAATAATTGTGTAGTAGTGTAGGATAACATAAATACACAGCATATGAATAAATAAATATATGAATGAATAAATATATGAATGAATAAATATATATTCATATATATATATATATATATATATATATATATATATATATATATATATATATATATATATATATATATATATATATATATATATATATATATATACAGAGATGGGAAGTAACGAAGTACAAATACTTCTTTACTGTACTCAAGTAGATTTTTCTGATATTTTTACTTTACTTTACTACTTATTTTTATGGCGACTTTTTACTTCTACTCCTTACATTTTTACACAAATATCTGTACTTTCTACTCCTTACATTTTAAAAAATTGGCTCGTTAATTTAGTTTTGAATCATTTCAGTGGAGTTACCGTTATTATTTTTCACGTCATCAATACCAAATTCAATCTAATTGGATGGGAATCTACGTTGCATTTGACGCACCGCTACAAGATGAATCGACAGATTCGGCGGTATTCATTGGCGGCAAATCATTGCAGCTTGGTGGCGGTGGCGTTAGCATAGTAGCATGGACGACGAGATGATTGAAAATGAACACAACAGAGATCTAGTCCTATTGGCAGACATCCATTTAAAATGTAGGCAACGGCATGAAAAAAGTGGTTTCTACTTTTACTTTTATACTTTAAGTAAATTTACAAGCCTGTACTTTGTTACTTTTACTTGAGTAAAGAAGTTTAATCAGTACTTCCACTTTTACCAGAGTATTTTTTTAACACAAGTATCTGTACTTTTACTCAAGTACGGAAAGTGAGTACTTTTGCCATCTCTGTATATATATATATATATATATATATATATATATATATATATATATATATATATATATATATGCCAACCAATCACGAGCGACTTTACTTGTTTTAAAAAGAAGTGGTTCCGTCCAATACTCAGTAAGAAAATTAAAGCCTGGCGTGGCCACGTGTGGTTTTGCTGCCAATCACGAACGATTTCACTTGTTTGAGAATAGTGGTTTCAGCCAATACTGAGTAGGTTATTCAAGCCAGACCTGGCCAGCTGCGCGGGTTTGCTGCATTCATATGCTAATTAGGGCCATTAGTACAGCTGATCGCTCTCTACATACCTCGGTGTCCGTTTCCGACAATTTCTGGCACGACAAACGCGGACAAGCGCGGGTTGCAAATTGTCAGAAACTGACGAAAATCAGGGAGATCTGCGGGAGTTTACGGGGACGAAAATCTCACTTTTCATGCAGTGATATCAATGCATTTTTTGCACCATGTTTTTTCTCCCACATTGTTTACATTTGATCACTGCTGCACTTTATGGAATGGAAATATCATGTAAACACTATGTATACAAAATGACAATAAAAGTTTTCTAAGTCTGAATAAGTCTAAGTCTTAGTCTTTTGTTTTAAGCGAAACATTTTGAAAAAAAAATTATCATTTCTACAACTGAATGTGAGGTTTCCTAAAACTGTGACTTTACATGTAATGCTTCTTTCTTTAACTTAAACTGTCAGGCTGTATGATTCAAACACATGTAGCACCCCACTGCCCTTATTATGTAATAACTGGGACCAGAAAGTAAACAAACTAGTGGGTTGCTGTTTTGGGTTCGTTAAATTCAGGCAGGTACCATGTAGGTTTACCTAACTTAAGCAAAAACGTGTTGCTCTAATCACTATTCACCACGCATATAAGTATAATAACTGAAATAATTCCAGACAACCTGCTATTAAAACAATTTTGTTTAATGAGAACACAACCAAACACAGAAAAACATTTGTGTAAGAACAAAATTAAATGTTCAACCCAAACTTGGGACAACCACCCTGATAAATGTAAAAAAAAAAATAAATAAAAAACACTAACTATAAAGGCTCTTACCAAAATTTAAATCTCTCTCAATTAAATGCAAAAACTAGTTCAACAATTTTTTTGCAAAACTAGAATCCCATTTTTTGGCATAAAAAGCACCCCATACCTTTACAGGAAAATTACCCGTAGGAACACTAGAAAACCTACAAGTGGGCCCACACACACACACAGTTCGGTATTGCTTTAATTTTTGTTGCAGGCCTGTTGATGCTAGGATGTGGTGCAACAAATGAGCCTCCGCTACGCTGCAGTCTCCCTTAGATCAGCCACGGTTCTCGTCTCGGCTTCTTCACCTCCATCGCGTTTCAACACACCTCAGAAGTCACAGACTAGGAGTGTTGAATCGACTTGTTGAAAAAAAACATGGAACAGTTCAGTGCGTTCTCCAACCTCGTTCCAGCGCTCCTAAACTCAGGTCTCCATCCGCATCCTCCTTCCTCTTTTTTCTTCCCACTCTCACCTTCTCCTCCAATCATCCCCCAGTCCATTTTTTTTTCTTCTCAACTCCCCTTTCAATTAACTTGTCCCTCAAATTTCTAATTACTTTCCTTTCTTTTACTGGTCCTCAGTCCGTAGCGTACAGACTAATAAAAGAAAACACTGATACTCTCACTTGTATTTATCATACAAAGAATATACAATAATCATAAACGTACTCTAACATTTTCAGTGCATGGTGTTTTGTTTGTTTGTTTTTAGCCAAGGGCTGCACACAGATACAGGAAAAATATATAAACAAATTCTTTTTAATTCAGAAACATGGCTTCATGGCACCAATAGAGGAAAGTAAAAGCAATGAGTCAAATATGCAGATATGTTTATTAAAAATAAATCTGACAAAAACAGAGAAACCAGAAACACAGATGAAATGTTTATTTCTTTGCCTTTTTGATTTTCAAAAGGGGTATGGATACTTTTTAATTCACTGCAAACAACAAGAAAAAGAAAGATAAAATACCTAGCATTGAGGATAATAATAAAATAAAATCATTAAAGCAAAAACCTAACTAGTCTCTACAAAGATTGATTCAACAAAGAAGGAACATTAATAGATGGTACTTAATTATCTTTAAAAAGAAGATCACCGCTCTACTGTGAAGGTATTGCAGAGACAAAATGAATAAATTTTCAATTCAAATGAATTCAGGTTTTTCATATAGAGCCAATTCACGGTACTATCAGATTGGTTACAAGTTTATGACATGGAAAACCAGTTGATTGCATAGAGTCACTGACTTGCAAGACATGCTCCTCCTGGTTGAGCTTGCAGTTACAATGTTAATTTGTTGACTTTTCAGCAATGCCTCATGCCTGCTTTTAGCGACAGTGGAGAGGAAAAAATCATTTTAACAGGAAGAAACCAGCAGAACCAGGGTCAGTGTGAGCGGCCATCTGCTGAGGCCGACTGGGGTTCAAAAAGACGGAAGCAGACAAAAAGAAGCAGAGATACAAAAAGAAGCAGATACAAAAGGTCACTGTCAACCAGCTACAGGGGCGGTCCCTTCTAGGAAACACACAGCCAGGAAGACGAGCTCCGAACCAGCTCCCATGTCAGAGGATGAAAGAGAGCACAGTCAGAGAAACAGGACTACACTGAAAAACTTTCCAAGCTCCAACATTAAAAAACAGAAAGTTGATAGCAGCAGCGAAAATAGAATTGTAATAAACAAAATTATCTATTAATCAAATGATATGGAGAAAGTAACAATAAAGGACACAGATCAATTCTTATTGAACAGCACAGCTGTACATTTTCCATATGATTCACCCAGAGTTGCTGACTTCACATTCTTCCTTTTTCTTGTGTAGAATTTGCTAAGAAACCATAGCAAACTTCTTCCCAGGCGCTCCACCACATCATCAAATAATACTGGTGTTTATTTGTTGCTTTTCTGTGCCTTGGCTGAGCTCAAGTTTACAGGGTGACTCTTGGCATGCTGTAAAAACTGCTTCCAGTCTGGCCAGTACCACCACCTGCTGCAGGAGCTGGGACTACATGATCACTTCCAGCTGTACTTCTATCTGAACAGAACCTGGTATCAGGATCTGCTGGGTTGAGGCAGGAGGACGGATCAACCTGTGAAACAATAGTTCAGAACTTCTGCAAAATTTCACTGCACTCTATCCATATCCATGCCACCACCTCCCCTACTGCCAGTGCTGCTTCAATATATCTGCAGGTCTGCGGTGTTTTTTGCAATGATGCTTTGCTGTAATATGAGCCAATCACTTTGCTTGATTCAGTGACCATTTATCTGCACCAGAAAGCGCCCTTACATTGGAATAACATGGAAATAACTCACTGTATTCACATTCATAGTGAATGTGACTTAAGAGTTGATAAACCAAAACATGAATCAAATAGGAAACAAAAAAGTGTTATGAATAAAATGCTTAAAAATGTTGCAGTGACAATTTTCACCTAATTTCTGTTGATTAATAAGCTAAATGTATTTTTCTCATAAATGCACCTTTTAAACTTTTTTTCTGACCATGTGATAAATTTGTTCAATAAGCGGTCTGTAAACTAACCCTGATGTTATGAAAAACTGAAATAATTTCCATGGTAAACACTAGCAGTCAGATAATACAGCTGGACTCTCACCTGATACATGCATTGGTGAATAGAGGCTTTTAGTTTTATCAGACTTTTTGTCACTAAATATTCAAATAATTTGTTCCACCCTGTTACAGACATTTATCCAGAATTTTTGTTCGTGAAGGTCTGTACTTTTCCTGTGAACCATGCAACACTGCGTCCAGTTTTGAATATTTAAATTGTGACATGGTAAAATTCATCTACTGTTCAGAAATCAGCAAAACAAAGATACCAACAGTTTAGTGGGACAGTTTTCAGCAGAGCATCAAGAAAGGAACATCCCATTTAGTGAGGAGAAAGGAAGCAGAGGAAGGTTTGAGCTCAATCTGTTCTTGCATTCAACCTTATTAGAATCTGCTTTATCTATTTTTTGTTTTTATGTATTTGTTTATTTAAAGGTATTTTTTATTTGTAAACATTAAACTTTTCAGTTTTTTTGTTCTCTGATCTGTTTCCTGTTTGGCTTCAGCTCCTCTCCTATCATTGTTTCTCTGTACAGTGGAGGAAGAGCTGCACGTTTTCCGATCCTGATTTTAACTATTTAATGTCTTTTTCCTCCAACAGGAAAACAGACAGCAGATATGCAGTGGAATCTGGTTCTGTTCATTCTGATGGGTAAGTTGATATTAAATAAAGCTACACTCACTGGTTTGTGATACATTACAGACTTAAAAAAATAAAACTTGTACAGTATAATGTTTTATCAAGTCTCTTAACTGCAAAGTGCTTCATATTCAGTCTTTCATCCATTCAAATGCTGATTGTGTTCAGCTACACTGTAACCACAGCTGCCCTGGAGCAGCCAGAAGCAAAGCCACTGAATCTGCAGCACAAGCAGAGAAGGTTGATGATCTGATCAATGACAGAACGACTGAAATGGAGCAAAGGCTCAAACGGCGACGCACCTTTGATACAAGACAACTGTTGGGTTTTTAATCCAGAGAAATGTGAGTTTAAAAGATTAAAAGGAAAATGATCAACACAGAGACGGGATTTTGTGACGTCAGCGTGTGCCGGGTGGAGAGAAGAATGCTGGCTTGGAAAGCCATCACCTTCTCCCACAGATCCCTTCATGGCAAAGCCTTTTATTAACAGTTTACAACATCAAACAGGCGGGCCTAAAACAGAAAAGCCAGTAATCATTGTCTGGGAGGATGCAGGTAACAAGATAGTGTGAATTGACCAACTGGCTGGATGGAAGTCACACATCCGTGTGATTCTGCCTCATGACCTACAGGAGGTCATAAAAGTTTATGACCCTTCTGGTTGAAACACAGAATAGTTATCACTCTAACATTTCCCTCCTCTTATACATAAAAACATCAGCATCTTTCAATTCATATTTTATTCATAGGAGTAGGAATATGAGTATAAACATAACAGTCTGTTTTGTTCAAATCTTCAGCAACATGTTTTGCATGTTGCCACCACATCTTGGCACTGTAGGATGACTTGCTGTGGATCCATCAAAAATCATCCTGCTCTTCCTTTGTTTCAGACAGTCAGTTTGAGTTCCTTGGAAGGCCGGTCCAACAGTCATCACCGGGCAGCATAACCACTTTGGTTTTTCAGATCTTTGCCAGTCCGTCCAAGGAAACACCCACTAACCGGACTCTAAAAGACTGGGTTAGGTTGTTTTTTTTCACCAGCGTTGAGACGAGTGGTCCTAAAAAAACCAAACCCCTTTGAAGCTGGACTTCACCACAGATCTATACCTTAGTCGTGGGGTCCCTGTGAAAGTAACTGGGCTTTTTTGCTGTGGAAAGTTTTTAATCAGTTTACAATGACTCTGGTGGATCCAAGTGTCTCTCTCCTGGATTTTCACGGCAGTGGGGGTTGTTAGTTGCACTTTGTAGGGTCCTTCCCACCTCGGAGCTTTCCAAGTTTTCCTTTTGATGATTTTAATCAGCACTCGGTCTCCAGGCTTCAGGCCTTCCTGTGGGGAAACAAAAGGAGCACTAGGCAGATTACATGTTTTCCGAACAGTTTTGTCGCTGAAAAGCTTCAGCATCCACTTAGTTAGCGGGTCAATGTCATCTTGTTCGTTTTCTGCCCATGGCTTTCCTGTTTCTGCCATGAATTTTCTCAATCTATTTTTAACATCCTCAAACCATTTAACTGGGTTCTGTCTGGCTGGAGGTAAACCTCGACAGGCAGTCCGCATCTCTGCATCTGTCCATGGCCCACACACAAGAACAGTGGGTCCACAATCCAGTGGGTCACCATCTTGGGGTCCCGTGCGTTGACCACAATGAGGGTTGGCCACCTCCAACACCGGAAAAGCACATGCCCCCCTCCCAGGATCTTGGTCCTGTTCTTGTTTTTTTAATTCAGCCAATCTTGGATGAATAGGGGCAGATGGGCCCCTTCCACAAGCCTCCACTTGATAATCATCCCTGTAACACTTCGAATCAAGCTTCACATCCCCCCCTGATTTTCTTAATTCATGCTCACAAGGGTCAGAGGCACTGAGTTCCATACCATCCACAGAGGACGATATGGACAGGGGGCCTGCTCCTGCTCCTCCAATATCACCACACGATGGTGGGGCTACTGGAGGAGGAACAGTGGCATGGCTGTGTTCATATTCACCGTGATGGGGTTTATCTCCACCTTCCTGCGCAGCTGATGCCACTGCTTGAACCCCATCACCCCCTTGAATTTGATTAGGGTCAGGATATTGAGGAAGCATACGGGAAACAACAGTTTCTTCATCAGCTTTAACTTTTACAGCAGCAATTGTAGCTGTCTTTCTATCCTTCTTCTGTTGTATTTGGCTTTCCCTATTTTTTGCTTGCATAATCCACTTATTTAACTCTTCTAATTCTGTTCTGTATTTAGCTTGTTTTCTTTTTGATTTATACACCAACTTCATCTCCACCTTCTGCTGAATCTTTGTCAGCGGCTCAACTTTCAACTTTCCATCCCAGTCTTCCTTCTCAATCCACTTTCTGGCAAACTTTGGGTCACCACCACAACACGCCACCATCCATCTAACATCATCTGGCATTTCCTTCTTACTACTGCCTTGTCCCATTTTTAAAGAATTTAGTCCAGTACACAGCGGTTCGATTGTTTCCTCACACACTTTCACACAGTCACACACACCTAAGGCCTAATATTTTTTATTTGTTAACCAACATAGAGTCCCAGACTCGAATGCACAGAATACCCAGGTCCCAGACCTGTAAACAAAACTTCGTTTCGTCAAATATTCTTGCAACTACAACCAGTTATAGCTTGAACACAGAGGGTCCCAGACCCAAACGCACAGAATACCCAGGTCCCAGACTTGTAAACAAAACTTCGTTTCGTCAAATATTCTTGCAACTACAACTAGTTATAGCTTTCACACAGAGGGTCCCAGACCCAAACGCATAGAATACCGATCCCAGATCTCCCACAACAAACCCTGTTTGTCAAATATTCTAGCGACTACAACTAGTTATAGCTTTCACACAGAGGGTCCCTGACCCAAAACGCATAGAATACCGATCCCAGATCTATCACAACAAACCCTGTTTGTCAAATATTCTAGCGACTACAACTAGTTATAGCTTTCACGTGTGTTCACTGTTGATAAAAAACTTTAGGTGTACCGTTTCTGTGCAGATCAGTCCTCAGCTTGAGTCGTCACCAGGATGTCCAGGGCAGGGCTGGACCAACCTATTGGCTCTGTCCGGCAAAGGGTGGACGGCTGTTGACAGTTTCTTGGCCTTGGTCCCGCACGGTCCTGGACAATTGGATCTTGACTCCCGGGTTTTCAGCACCAAAAATGTTGGGTTTTTAATCCAGAGAAATGTGAGTTTAAAAGATTAAAAGGAAAATGATCAACACAGAGACGGGATTTTGTGACGTCAGCGTGTGCCGGGTGGAGAGAAGAATGCTGGCTTGGAAAGCCATCACCTTCTCCCACAGATCCCTTCATGGCAAAGCCTTTTATTAACAGTTTACAACATCAAACAGGCGGGCCTAAAACAGAAAAGCCAGTAATCATTGTCTGGGAGGATGCAGGTAACAAGATAGTGTGAATTGACCAACTGGCTGGATGGAAGTCACACATCCGTGTGATTCTGCCTCATGACCTACAGGAGGTCATAAAAGTTTATGACCCTTCTGTTTGAAACACAGAATAGTTATCACTCTAACAACAACCTCCCCTGAGCCACTTCACCCCTATAACCCTACATAAACCTAAACTAACGACCTACTGCAAATGCTGGTGGAGATTTATAATCTAGTGCTAAATACAGCAACATTTTTATATTTTCAGGTCAGAGTTGTTTCATCAACTGTCAGCTCTATGAGTATCTCTACATTAATGAGGAAAAGAACTGGACTGAAGCTCAGCAGTACTGCAGAGAGAAACACACTGACCTGGCCACAGTGTCTAACATGGCAGACATGAAGAGACTCAACAGAACCAGAGCGGGAGATAAGAGGGACGTTTGGATTGGTCTGTATGATCAGACAGATGGTATCAGAACATGGTACTGGTCTCTGCCTGGAGTGGAGTTCAATGAAAGGGAGACAAACTGGGACCAAGGAGAACCAAGTGATAAAGGAAATGCAAATGAGAACTGTGGAATTTTAAATAATGACCTTAGATGGAGAGATACTCTTTGCCCCATCAAATACCATTTCCTCTGTTATGATGGTGAGAATGTTGATTTACTTTTCTGTAGTTTGTTTATGGGTTGTCAAATTATTCTTTGTTTTATTGAGTATTTTTTCAACAAACAAGAAAACATGTACATTTAATGTGATGTGAGTTTATCTGTTTACTCCACAGAAACTAATAGAACCCAGAAATACCACTTGATTAGAGAGAAGAAGACCTGGCAGGAAGCTCAGAGTTACTGCAGAGAGAAACACACAGACCTGATCAGTGGAATGAAGCAGCTACAGGATGGAGAACTGAAGGAAGTGATGAAGTCTGTGGTAGATTGGACATACATATATTTTGGTCTCTTCAGAGACAGCTGGAGGTGGTCAGATGGAAGCAGTTTTTCTTTCAGACACTGGAATGACCAGTTTTACAAATACCAATACCACACTGGTCGATGTGCTGCAGCTGGAATTGATGATGAAGGCAGATGGAAGACTGACAGCTGTGACCAGGAAAGACCCTTCATCTGTTATGATGGTGAGTTGGTCCCACATTAATAGAAATGTGTCAGGTTAATGCATGTATGTATTTAATTAGTGTATTCTGTGTGTTTTAAAACTGAAAATAGAAATAATTAAACATAAATCTTTACCCCAAATTGTTTATGTTCATATGAAGAACATCACCGGCTCACGGTAAAATGTTTTTTTTTTTTTTTTTTTTTTTTTTTTGTTTGTCCATAGTTTATTTTTTGGTTCTTGTTTCTGAATAGTAACTGAAATAAAGATGAAAATTTGTTTGTTTGGTCCCATATCTTCTCTATCAGATAAAGTGATCCTGATCAAAGAAAAGATGAACTGGGAGGATGCCTTATACTACTGCAGAGATCACTACCATGACCTGGTCACCATCACCAGCCTGGATGAGCAGAGATTGGTCCAGGAGAAAGCCAAGAAGGCCTCGACTCATTATGTCTGGATGGGACTGCGCTTCAACTGCTTGATGAAGGCCTGGTTCTGGGTCTGTAAGGAGAACTGGGGCAGCAATCAGAGCCCAGCCTCAGAAAGATGGAAGAATGACTGTGACATGTCTGGAGCCATGGATGCAGGAGGACAACATAAGTGGTTCCAGAGAAATCCCTCAGAGGAACTGAATTTCATTTGTTCTAAGAATTAAAGCTCAAGCTGATCTCTGGTGTCATAGTCTTAAAAGCTAATGGTGGTGGAAAAAAAATAAAATAACATTTCTCGTGGTTGGGGCTTTATAAATTAAAGAGAATAAATATAAAAGCTCTAATGTATAAACTGTATTGATGGCTGGGGTAAAATATGTTTCTTCTTGAAGCAATTAGAGCTGCAGTTACTGTCCTGGAGATTATGTAGTCAATCTGTATTTTCTGTGTAAATGATCATAGGCATCTATTCTTAGACCAAATGTTGGAGTAAAACATGTAGATTAATTTGAACAAGATTGTTCTCATCTCATGTGGTGTCGTTCAAAGACACATATTTGATGTTTTTGGACTTTTTCACTTGTTTGCTTTTCAGTAAATGGGTTGCATCTAAAACTGTGTCCTCTATCTAATGAATTATAAAGTTTAAGTTATTGGACTTAAATATATATTTTAGAGGAGAATGAGTTTCTAATGCTGCTGAACATTTGATCCCTTTTAATACTAACCTGTTTAGAAAAAAAAGTTATATTATATTATTATAAAAGTTATATATAAGTTATAAGTCATATTTAAGTCATATTTAAAAACAAAAGACCTATAATTCTTTGGTTTATTTTTTCTTTTCAAAATACAGTATAGAGTTTTGCCTGTAAATAAAACGGTCTAATTTACTGTAATATTAAGAACATCCAGGAAAAATAGGAAAAAAACAACATCTTTTGAATTGATCTTATAATGATCTATAGTTTAGAAATTATTTACATCTTTAGACTTTAGATGATGAAATTATGTATTCATGTGGAGTAAATGTCACAAATGAATAATCATTAGATGGAAGTAAAAATTATTACTGCTAAACACAGACAATAGAAATGTTAGATTTCAGGTGATAATAATAGACCATTGAATGGTTTAGCTTAAATCACAGGTGATGCAAAAATACCACAAACTGTTTTGCACTGCTCAGTTTTCACAGGTTCTTCCTCATACAGATGGTATTTAATTACTGATATTTTCTCTGTCCTCCTAATAAATTGATGACTAAGTCATTATTTTAGAGAATATCATGTTCTGTAAACAGAAACTTTACATCCATGGTCTTATATAAAATATGTGGCTGCTCATTTATTATGCCTTAATGAAGAAGGAGCTGTGAGAGCGATGAGGATAGCTGAGAGAAACAGATGAAATAAAAGTTTTAAAGACACTAACTATGAATCATCACTCCTGGTAGTAAAAATGTGTTAGCTTTAGCTCATAGCTAACAGTATAAAGTCCTGTGTCAAAAATTAAACAAATTCTCCCTGTTTAAATATTGAGTTACATTCCAGCGCTAAAAGAACCCTGCTACTAGTTAGTGTAAAATAATTGTGAGGACCCTGATTGTTTATAAACTCTGCAATGATTACTGTCTTTGGTTGTTCTGCATCATCAGCTGTTTCTCACTTTATACATAGATGGGTATAAACTGTGAAAACAGAAGCTGAGATCATTAAGATCAGAGTGATGCCAGTCGATCATAATAATAGCATTAGTAATAATAATAATTATTTACTACCACTATCCGGTCAATGTTGACCTGTAAGAGTCAAACTGGAAATGTTTCATGATTTAAAATATGCTTTTCATGTTATGTTAAATATGTGTGTATGAATAAAAAAATGCCAGCAATTGGTTTCAGTTGACAAAGGAGCTCAATGGGGACAATCATATTGTTACTTTCATTATAAAATTGTTTCAAAATGAGAACTTTTGTCTTTATGTTGGTTTTAGTTTGGTCTAATTACTCCCACTCCAGGTTGGATTTCCTCCAGTCACTCCCAGCCACCAGTCAGCATCATATGCATCCTATAAAAAGCTTATAATGCTTAAGATGCAGCTCCTTGTATTCCTAGAATGCCAAGATACTTTCTCTTAACCACTTTCAGTCTGACACAAGTGGAGAAACTCTCCATCACCATACTATGTGTCCAGCTTTTTCTCTGATCATTTGTTTTTCTCAATAACATCAAATAATCCATCAGCTGGTCTTCCCCTCAATACAAAGAGCTTTGTGTGCTGACATGGGAGTAGTTTGAGAGAGTCATTCTACTTTTCATGTGTTTTGTATTGCAGCAAATCTTGATCTTCACTAGTCTCTCCTTTTCATGAAGAAGTTCCTATTTTAAAGCTCCGTTCCAGCTGTCATGGTCATATCATTAGATGTTGTTTTCTGTTCAGTCTGTTTGTTCTAAGGTTCATGTCCTGGATCCTGGCAGAAAGAGGGTTTTGTATTTGTCCTGTCTCCTGCTCGTCCACTGTTTCTCCCCTGTTGAGTCCTCTGGGTTTTTGGCTCTGTGGTTTGTGGTGTTTTCATTGGATGTTAGTAAGGTTAAATATTAAAGTGTGCCGCTTCTTTCTTTCTGAATAGGGGTGATTAGTTAGAAGCTATTGTTCCATTCTTTATGCTGAGATGTAGGGAAAGGAAGGAAGTTTGAAAAGGAGTTTCCTCCCTAGTTTAGATAAGAGGGAAACATAGATAAACAGGTCCTTATTGTGTTTAAGATCCTCACGTCCTGTCTCTGGTCTGAACGAAAAAAGTTGTCTGAGATGTTTATCTGAACAAATTTATGTACTTTGATTAAGTATTTCTGTTTGGAAGACTCAATGTCCGTGTGTAAGAATTCTCTATATATGCAAAGGGTGGGCAGTGACCTAGTCAAAGCTACACTATGAGCTGTATGCAGCTGTCTCATGTAGTTCTCCTCTGCAGAGTAAAATAAAACCTTTTCTTGCTGATGAAGGTTCTCAGTCATCCAGGTCATAGTCATTCCGTAAAAATCCAAATCCAACAGAAGACAGCGATGGGAAAATTAAACGCAAAAACATCACAATCCCTTATGTTGCTGCAGCGTCTGAAAAGCTCAAGAGGAATTTTTCCAAACACAAGATCCCAGTACATTTCAAGCCAAACCAAACCCTTAAACAGAGGCTAGTGCATCCTAAAGATAAAACCCCCAGACCGAATATGAGCGGAGTGGTATATGCTGTTCAGTGCAGCGAGGAATGCTCTGATCTTTATATTAAAGAAACCAAACAACCTCTCCACAGACGCATGGCCCAACACAGAAGAGCGGCCTCCTCTGGATAAGAGTCCGCAGTACACCTACACCTGATGGAGAAAGGACATTCTTTTGAGGACCAGAATGTTCATATTCTGGATAAAGAAAATAGGTGGTTTGAGAGGGGCGTGAAGGAAGCCATCTATGTTAAGAGAGAAAAACCAACTTTAAACAGAGGTGGTGGACTCACATTCCAGCTTCCAAAAACATACAATTCAATCATAGACATGATCCCTTCCAGATATCACCAAACCCCCCACCCCATCTCAGAGGAACGAGGGACCTACCCGCTCCAGCCCGTGAACAATACCTCCTTAACAACTGACTCTTAACAATCATAGACAGGTTTCAGGTATTACAGGTTTCAGTTGACAAACTGAAACCTGTAATAATCCCCCCCTTAACAGCAATCCCCGCCCCTTTAACGACCGACCCCTAGAATCATAGACAGGTTTCAGATATTACAGGCTAACGATGGAACTAAACGACCCATTCATCGGTTACCATTTGCATGTTTCCAAGCAATACAAGGCCTTGTCCATATAAGACTCAACTCACTGCGGATCCAGACATTTGAATTGAGAAAGCTTCCTGGAGAGGTGGCGAAACGTCTTCAAATCTTGAAAACCAAGTCCAGTGGATATTTTTTGAATTTTTACGGAAGGAAAACCTTTTCTTCCTTGCATATCAACTCTCAGTGCTCATTTTTACTCCAAAGCTCTTTACGAGGGGAGGTTCAGTTTTTATTCCAGTAAGCCTGGCTCCAAGGTGGAGACCAGTTTAAAGGTCCTCCTCAAGTTCTGGTTCCACGTCCTGTCTCGGCTACCCTTTTCCACTGAGCCTGCCCGTCTGCACCTGATTTTGTTTGCTCCTGTCACGCTTCTGGACTCTGAAGCTGCCTGGGAGCTCTAGGATGCGTGAGAGCCTGGATCCTGCCTTTTCGGTCAGTTCCTGCCTGTTCTGAATCCCTGTCCAGGATTGGCTTCCTGCATGTCTTCTGGGAATGCTGCACTGGGGACACTCTTAGTGACGTATGCCACATCTTTCTTCAGTCCAGTGGCTGAATTGTGCCCTTTTCCAGGGAGATGGACTGAACTGTTGAACCAGGTAAGTGACTCACTGAGATCATCTTCTTCTGTCAGATGATTGTGGTCACTTACCTGTGTTTCTCCCACCAGTGTCTGAGATTGGTCGGTGCCCTGCCCCCCTCCTGCAGCATCCAAGAGTCGCAGATCCTAGCAGATCCACTTTAGTTTCAGTTTGTCCATGTTTTTATATTAATAAACGTTTGGAACTTTTTCACTGACTGTCTCACTTCTGGGTCCCTCTGTCACTGTTTTATGACACTCGTAGCTTACGCAAAACGTTGTATTAGTCTTATGTAAACTTTGTAAGCAGCATAACAGTTATTCATTGGCACACAAATGTTTTACAAATTGTACCCTTGTGCATTTTTTGTCAAGACCTCCAGTTATCTCTGAAGTCTGTATTGTCATGATGGGTTCACTGATGAGACCCAGTTATGCAGAACACCACGGAGACGGAAACAATAGTAAAAGTTTAACAATGTTTATTGTTCACAAGCACATGGAATTATGACTGGAACTGGTTCAGGCCTGGGGACTGGTTCACTGGAGTCTGTGTAGATAACAGAGCAGTTAGCTTGGGAGCAAAGGGGTTTGGTTTTGTGATGTTCAGATTTATACCTTGAGGGTTCCGGTTTGAACTCAGAGAGAGGAGCTGTTGGGTCCAGAGAAGGTTTGTTTCAGCAGAGTCCACTAACTGCTTCAGCGTCTTACTTCTGATGAGGGTGCAGACCTTGGCTTTTGGTTTCCAGCTCTTAATCCAGAGCTGCATGGGAAATCCAGAGAAGAGTCTTCGGGTTTGGCCCAGAGGGCAGGCTCGGCAGTCTAAGCTCATCCAGAGCTTACAGAGAAAAACTGGTTTCCTGGAAACAGAGACACAAAGGATTAGAATCCAAGCAGGACTCAAAGAGCAATAAAGATTTCTCAGAGGGTTCTTTGGCTCAGGTGCTAACCAATGTTGAAGAAAAATGATTATTTTTAGTCTTTAATACAGTTAATCTTATGGCATGTGTAAAAGGTATGTTGAACACTTTCATTTTGACCATATTTCTTAATTTTGAACAAGGCTGTGTTAATGATTTAAAACTACTCATGGGTAAGTATTCAAAGCACAGGAGGCCATAAAATGAGTATCTCCTAGGGGGTGAATAACAGTTGAGCCTCAGGGGAGAGGTCTGCTTGGTTCACAGAAGATCAAAAGTCTTCCAGAATAAACATCTGGGATGCTGTGATACTGAATAAAATGTAGAATGTTAAAACACTAACATTTAGTTTTTAAGACATTTTTCTAAGTATTAATATCATGTTTTTTAATTGAAAATTGTACTATCTGTGACAATATCAGAATCAAATTGAAATTGTTTGAATGAAAATGTTTTGTTTAGTATTAGAAAATTGCTCAGGATATATGTTTAATGGGGTAATTGAATATGTTAGATTGAATATTATCTTTTATATGTGAGAAAAAGGAATTGTATCTCATGTTCTGTTGATTCTATGTGGTTTAAGGCAGGATTCAATCTTTTGGGGTGAAATGGTGCAGAATAGCAAGATTGAGTTGTGAAGATAACCTTTCCCTGAACCAAAATACTGAATTTAAGTTTGTTCTTGAGATTTATGGCAGGAAAGGGGCCCTCAACATTCCACATCGATTCTGTTAAACTTTATCTCATGACAGCCAGATGACCTTAGAATCCAGTGGAGGCCCGGCCGTAAATTAGTTTTTCTGAGTGTCCAAGGTAGCTTCCAATTGGTCAAGCGGAGGCCCTTATACTAAAGGGAAAGACTTATCTACATTATAAAATTTTGTGCACAGGGGCAAAAATTCAGATAGCTGCCACTATTTTTGCCCCAGCTCTCTCCAAAGACGCGTCTTTGCCTTTCTTTTCTATTTTTCTTTATGTCAGGTAAATTGAATGTATGTCTCTGTTGTTCTGCAGTTTCTGGTGTAGGTTTGTGCATTGTCTTATTTCTAAGTGTATGCATTGTCTTATATTGGATTAAACTCTGTAATTCTGTGACGTCAACACGCAATGTTGGTTTTTATTACCAAACGCAGCTCGCCGAGTGGACCTGGGAAGGGAAGAATGAAAAGCCAACCTTTTTCCAAAGTTAACTATTTTAGAATATTTTCTTCCTTAACACCAACTAGATTCAACACTGCGGTGTCGAGGCAAGGTCTGAAGACAGCTTTTATAGTGTGGATCCTCTGATGATGGGACGAGCCATAGGTGCGTCGAAGGCTCAGCTCAGGAGGATCCACGGCAGACTCTGCTGGAGAAAGGTGGTACTTCTCCAGCTCCCAACAGTACCCCCCCTCAACGACCGCCTCTTGGCGGTCCGGAAGACGTCGATGGCAGGGAGCGCTCATACTCCTCGATCAGTGAGGGATCGAGGATGTAGGAGCCAGGAACCCACTGGCGATCCTCCGGACCATAGCTCTCCCAATCGACGAGGTACTGCCAACCGCGACCTCGCCGACGGGAGTCCACGATCCGGCGGATGGTCAAGGCTGGATGACCATCGACTTCCAGGGCGGGTGGAGGGGAGTCAGATGGTGGGCACAAGGGGCTTGAGATGACTGCTTTAACTTGAGAGACGTGGAACGTGGGATGGATGCGGAGAGTCGGAGGTAGTTGGAGGCGTATGGCAGACGGGTTGATGACCTGGGCAATCCTGTATGGACCAATGTACCTGGGTGAAAGCTTGCGAGACATCCCCTTGAGGGGGATGTCCCGAGTGGATAGCCATACCTCCTGTCCGACAGTGTACTCAGGGGCCGGGCATCTCCTGGAGTCAGCAAAACGTTTGGTTGTCTCGGAGGAGCGATTGAGAATGGCGATGGTCTCCCTCCAGATGCGCTGGCATCGACGGATGTGCTGGTTTACGGACTGGACTGAGATTTCTCTTTCGTCTGCGGGAAAAAGAGGTGGTTGATAGCCAAGACTGACCTGGAATGGGGATTGTCCGGTGGAGGCTGATTTGAGGGAATTGTGGGAGTACTCGATCCAGGTAATGTACTGACTCCAGTCGGTGGGGTTACTTGAAGTTAAACAGCGAAGGGTGGACTCGAGCTGCTGGTTCATTCGTTCTGTTTGTCCGTTAGACTGTGGATGGTAGCCAGAGGTTAGCGAGGACTTACAATTGAGAGCAGAGCAGAAGGCTTTCCAGACTAGGGAGATTAATTGAGGTCCGTGATCTGAAAGAATCTCCTGGGGAATCCCATGTAACCGGAAGACGTGTTTGATCAGAAGCTGGGCGGTTTGGAAAGCCGTGGGGAGTTTTCTAAGAGGGATCAGATGACAGGACTTTGAAAATCGGTCAACAATGGTGAAGATTGTAGACATACCTCGGGAGATGGGTAGACCAGTGACGAAGTCTATAGCGATATGGGACCAAGGGCGCGAGGGGACTGGAAGAGGATGCAGCAGACCTGAAGGTGGTTGGTGAGAGGCTTTGTTTCTGGCGCAGGTGGCACAAGCCAAGACATACTCCTTGACATCTTTATGCAGAGTTGGCCACCAGAAACGTCTCGAGATTAAAGCTACTGTTCTGCTCACCCCCGGATGAGCGGAAAATTTGGCAGCATGCATCCACTGTATCAGGCGAGCTCTAACAGAAGAGGGGACATATGTTCGATTAGCAGGACCGTTACCTGGGTCAGGTTCAGAAGCCAGGGCTGAATTTATAAGATCAGTGATCTCCCATGTGACCATTCCAACAGTGCAGGATGCTGGCAGGACTGGTTCAAGCGTCTCGGGTTGATCAACGGAGTAAAGACGAGAGAGAGAGTCGGGTTTGACGTTCTTGGATCCGGGTCTGTAGGAAATAATGAGATTGAAGCGAGAAAAAATAGGGACCACCTGGATTGGCGAGGGTTTGCTTGTTTAGCTCAGTGGTTCCCAAAGATTTTCTTCTGGGCCCCCCTTTGGATTACAATAAAATTTCCATGCCCCCCCCCCCAACTCCCCCAAAAAAATAAATAAATAAATAAAATAATCAACTGGTCACACACATCGTTCAACCAGATATAATAAATCTATACACATATTTTGTTTTCAAACTCCACTGAAGTTTATTTCACACTTCAGGTTGCAACAAAACAAACTACACCATCTGTAGGAACACTTGTGTAACTGTATTTTTTTAATAGTTCTATACTGTAGATTAGAAGAGGATTCTTTGTTGTCTGTGTTATTTTAAACATATTTTTTTTTTATTTGTAACAATATTTAACTTTGCTATAATCTATACATTAAAAAAGCCTCTGTGCAAAATGGAGTGAAAACATTTAACAGCTCCCTGAGAGTTTTTTCTTTGTACTTTAATCCTCCCATCTTTTCAGTGGCCGTAGTGAGCCTGCTTTTTGCTGTAGATCTTCTCAAATCTGGGTTGCAGTGTCACAACTGTCCATTATGCTCAGTCAAGCAAGCGCTGTTTTTTTTTGGTTTTTTTTTTTCTTCATTCATCCATACCGCTTCCCGCGCCCCCCCTGCAATGGCATTGCGCCCCCCTAGGGGGCGCGCCCCACACTTTGGGAACCACTGGTTTAGCTGATTGGATGTAAGCAAGATTCTTGTGATCAGTCCAGACAAGAATCGGGTGCTCAGCTCCTTCCAACCAGTGTCTCCATTCCTCCAAAGCCAGTTTTATGGCCAAAAGTTCTCGGTCTCCAACATCGTAGTTTTGCTCTGCAGAGGAAAGTCTACGAGAAAAATAGGCACATGGATGAACCTTTTGATCTGAGTCTAGTCTTTGTGATAACACAGCACCCACTCCAGAGTCGGAAGCGTCTACCTCGAGGATGAATTGTTTAGCTGGATCGGGTTGGATTAGCACTGGAGCTCTGGAAAACAAGGTTTTTAGTTTAACAAATGCAGCTTGCGCCTCGGGGGTCCATTGGAAGGTTCTTTTGACTGATGTTAGGGAGGTTAGGGGAAGAGCTGTTTGACTGTAATTTCTGATGAACCTCCGGTAAAAGTTGGCGAAACCCAGGAATCTCTGTAATTGTTTTCGATTTTCGGGCACAGGCCAATCCAAGACTGCTTTTATCTTATCTTCTGAAGGTTTAATCTGCCCACCCTCGAGCACAAACCCCAAAAAGGTGACTGAAGACTGATGAAACTCGCATTTTCCGGCTTTGACGAAGAGTTTATTTTCCAGTAGTCTTTGTAACACTAGGCGGACATGTTTCTTGTGATCAGAAAGGTTCTTGGAATAAATGAGTATGTCACCAATGTAAACGAACACGAATACATTCAGGAAGTCTCTGAGAACGTGGTTAACCAGGGCTTGGAAACATGCAGGGGCATTAGTTAGACCAAAAGGCATGACCAAATATTCAAATTGGCCCAAGGGAGTCTTAAAGGCTGTTTTCCACTCATCTCCGTCTCGTATTCGGAGAAGGTGATAAGCGTTCCTTAAGTCGAGTTTGGTAAAAACAGTTGCCCCTTGAACGGGTTCAAAAGCTGAAGCAAGAAGTGGGAGAGGGTACTTATTTTTAATAGTTATTTGGTTCAGGCCTCTGTAATCTATACAGGGTCTTAGAAAACCGTCCTTCTTGCCAACGAAAAAGAACCCATCACCCAACGGAGAAGAAGATGGGCGAATTATTCCGGCAGCTAAAGAGTCATTTATGTATTTCTCCATGGTTTCTCGTTCTGGTTTGGAAATATTATAAAGTCTGCTGCCGGGAAGTGGAGCTCCAGGTAATAGCTCAAACGCACAGTCATATGGTCTGTGTGGTGGAAGGGACGTAGCACTGACCTTACTGAAGACAGGAGCCAAATCATGGTACTTGGAAGGGACAGAAGTAAGGTCAGGATAGTCCATCTCCCCCCCACCTCTAGGAGACCCCACAGCAGGAGCTGCTGAATGGAGGCATGTTTCATGACAAAGGGTAGACCAGGATTCCACGTGACGATCAGTCCAGTTAATATGGGGATTATGTTTCTCCAACCATTCAAAGCCAAGCACCAGAGGAGAACACGCGGAAGGAAAAACAAAAAATGTTATGGTTTCACGATGATTACCTGAGATAAGCAGCTCGAGAGGCTGGGTTTGATGGGTGACTTGGTGGAGTTTCTTCCCATCGATAGCGGAAACACATAAAGGCCGGTTTAGAGGAACGGTTTCAATCTGAAGCTGCTGGACAAGATTAAAGTCAATTAAGTTTCGTTCACAGCCTGAATCGATGAAGGCAGAAAAAGAGAGGTTCTGGTCAGAGAAAAATAAAGTGGCTGGGAGCATCAGACGAGGAGATTTTTCAGAGTTAACATGGCCCGCCAGACTCCTCAAAACCTCTGACGGGCCCCGGCTTTTGATTTAGCTGGGCATGAAGCGATGAAATGACCACTCTCACCACAGTAGATACACAGTTTGCTCAGAAAACGTCTTTGTCTTTCCTCTGGAGTCAGCCTTGTATGTCCAACCTGCATGGGTTCAATTTCTGTATTTCCAGTATGAGAGGCCTGAACAGGCAAAGGGAGAGACTGAGTTTTTGGTCTCGGCTTGAACAAATGTTCTGTGGGAGCAGAGAAAACAGTCACGTTATTAGAAGCAGGGGCAGAGGCAAAGGAATCCAGATTCTTATTTTTATAGCTGTTTCTGGCTCGGATCCTGTTATCCAACTTAATTGTAATGCGGATTAATTCTTCAAGTGTTTCAGGTTCGTCGAGGGTTGCTAGTTCATCCTTGATGCTTTCGTTTAAGGCCATAAAGTAAACGCCCTTTAAAGCACTTTGATTCCATCCGGAAGCAGCCGCTTTTACCCGGAAGTTAATGGAGAACTCCGCCACCGAAGAATTTCCCTGTTTGAGATTGAAAAGAGCACGAGAGTCAATGGTTTGATCAGTTTCTTGATTGAAAACTTGAGAAAATTCTGAGACAAAATCGGAATATTGACAACTGAGGCTTTCATCAGAGGCAAACCTTGCCTGAGCCCATTCCAGGGCTCTTCCTGTTAATTGGGACAAAATGAAAGTTATTTTCTTGAAATCCATGGAAAAACTGCTGGGAGAGTTCTGAAAGATAAGGCGACATTGAAACAAAAAACCCTTGCAGTCCTTCATATTACCAGAAAATTTCTCTGGGAGACTTGGGCGGAACTCTGGTGATGACGTCACTGCCGGTGACCTCGGAGGCGGAACTGGACCCGGAAATGTTTGCGCCGCCGGCGTGGCGTTAGCGCTGTTCATGTAGTTAGCATAGGTCTGAAGCATTTGATTCTGCATTTCAATATGGGTATTTAACTCATGAAGAGCCAGAGCGTGTCCATGGATATGAGCTTCCTGCTCTTCCAATCGACGGCGGAGGTGATCTGCTGGGCCTTGTGTTTGGCCGCAGTGTTCTGTCATGATGGGTTCACTGATGAGACCCAGTTATGCAGAACACCACGGAGACGGAAACAATAGTAAAAGTTTAACAATGTTTATTGTTCACAAGCACATGGAATTATGACTGGAACTGGTTCAGGCCTGGGGACTGGTTCACTGGAGTCTGTGTAGATAACAGAGCAGTTAGCTTGGGAGCAAAGGGGTTTGGTTTTGTGATGTTCAGATTTATACCTTGAGGGTTCCGGTTTGAACTCAGAGAGAGGAGCTGTTGGGTCCAGAGAAGGTTTGTTTCAGCAGAGTCCACTAACTGCTTCAGCGTCTTACTTCTGATGAGGGTGCAGACCTTGGCTTTTGGTTTCCAGCTCTTAATCCAGAGCTGCATGGGAAATCCAGAGAAGAGTCTTCGGGTTTGGCCCAGAGGGCAGGCTCGGCAGTCTAAGCTCATCCAGAGCTTACAGAGAAAAACTGGTTTCCTGGAAACAGAGACACAAAGGATTAGAATCCAAGCAGGACTCAAAGAGCAATAAAGATTTCTCAGAGGGTTCTTTGGCTCAGGTGCTAACCAACTAGATTCAACACTGCGGCGTCGAGGCAAGGTCTGAAGACAGCTTTTATAGTGTGGATCCTCTGATGATGGGACGAGCCACAGGTGCATCGAAGGCTCGGCTCAGGAGGACTCTGCTGGAGAAAGGTGGTACTTCTCCAGCTCCCAACATGTATAACCAATATGTAGTGTGCAGATCATAGCATTCATTTCATTGTATGAAATGAGTGAAGCTCACAAGGAAACAAGTCTATACTCTTGTTTTACTCAGTATAATGTTACCGTTCTGTCCTGCTAAATGGGTCTTCTGATTTAGGAGTTACCTATGTAGCCCTCTTTCACTCACCAGTTAACTGAATGGGCTCTGGGTTCTATTAAGGCCTGTCTCATTCAAGGGCGTAGGTTTAATTTCAACTTTGGTAGGGACACTATTAGTCTGATGTAATTGGTCCTATGCAAAATTATGCATGCTCTTTTTTTATGCTTGACATGAAAATCGGGGTGTATTTTGTTTAAAGAGAAAAGCAGCATTTCTTGCTACATTTGTACAAATTTTATAAGCGCTACACACACTATATGCTGTTTATCATGGCGACAACTTAGTGCATTTAGGCATGTAGACATGGTCAAGACAATCTCCTGCAGTTCAAACCGAGCATCAGTATGGGGAAAGATGGGGAAAGATGATTTGAGTGACTTTGAATGTGGCATGATTGTTGGTGCCAGAAGGGCTGGTCTGAGTATTTCAGAAACTGCTGATCTACTGGCATTTTCACGTACAACCATCTCTAAGGTTTACAGAGAATGGTCTGAAAAAGAAAAAACATCCAGTGAGCGGCAGTTCTGTGGGCGGAAATGCCTTGTTGATGCCAGAGGTCAGAGGAGAATGGCCAGACTGGTTTGAGCTGATAGAA
The DNA here is from genome assembly GCF_016077235.1 of Cyprinodon tularosa. Classification (NCBI taxonomy): domain Eukaryota; kingdom Metazoa; phylum Chordata; class Actinopteri; order Cyprinodontiformes; family Cyprinodontidae; genus Cyprinodon; species Cyprinodon tularosa. Next base: position 25,496 of record NW_024037946.1, read on the forward strand.
GGGCAACAGTGACTCAAATAACCACACGTTACAACCAAGGTGGGCAGAAGAGCATCTCTGAAAGCACAGTACGTCGAACTTTGAGGCAGATGGGCTACAGCAGCAGAAGACCACACTAGGTGCCACTCCTTTCAGCTAAGAACAGGAAACTGAGGCTACAATTTGCACAAGCTCATCGAATTTGGACAATAGAAGATTGGAAAAACGTTACCTGGTCTGATGAGTCTCGATTTCTGCTGCGACATTCGGATGATAGGGTCAGAATTTGGCATCTACAAGATGAAAGCATAGATCCATCCTGCCTTGTATCAACGGTTCAGGCTGAAGGTGGTGGTGTCATGGTGTGGGGAATATTTTCTTGGCACACTTTGGGCCCCTTGGTACCAATTGAGCATCGGTGCAACGCCACAGCCTACCTGAGTATTGTTGCTGACCATGTCCATCCCTTTATGACCACAATGTACCCAACTTCTGATGGCTACTTTCAGCAGGATAATACGCCATGTCATAAAGCTGGAATCATCTCAGACTGGTTTCTTGAACATGACAATGAGTTCACTGTACTCAAATGGCCTCCACAGTCACCAGATCTCAATCCCATAGAGCATCTTTGGGATGTGGTAGAACGGGAGATTCGCATCATGGATGTGCAACCAACAAATCTGTGTGATGCCATCATGTCAATATGGACCAAACTCCCTGAGGAATGCTTCCGGCACCTTGTTGAATCTATGCCACGAAGAATTGAGGCAGTTCTGAAGGCAAAAGGAGGTCCAACCCGTTACTAGCATGGGGTACCTAATAAAGTGGCCGGTGAGTGTATATATTTATTTTATTCTTTCTCAAGTGAGAAAGTTAACCAGTTAAACACTGGAAGTACTTTCTGTCTGTTAATATACAGCTATATATGTTCTCTAAACCCTGCTTAGTCTGCAATCTGGCAGCACGCTTTAGCTGACAGATAACGACTAAACCAGATAGTAACAAGCATAGCATATAGATCGCAGGAAGGAGCAAACAATGACAGGCTAAACTGGCTGATGGGAAACTTGAAAATCCAGAAAATGACTAAACAGAGTAGAAGACAGCTTTGAGTAGCAGGATGCAGGTAGGACAAACTGATGACAGGCAGAAAACCATCCAAATATGAACTGAGTCAGAAACCTGGCCTGCTCTCATTAGGAATCCAGTAACGGTAGGCCAGGCACAGAAACCCAAAAGGCACAGGATGTACCCTGACACTGGACTGATTTTCAAATGGGTGGGAGAAAAACATATTGGTGGAATGAAGATGACCAAGAGTACACTTTTTAGGTAACTACACTTTACTCGACTGCTTAATTTTCTTCCTACTTCTAACTCATTGCATTTTTACACAAGTATCTGAACTTTATTTTCCTTATATTTTTAAAACAAACATTACTCTTGGCTTTATTTTAATGTTTATAAATATTTATTTCACGTCATGTGCGCCATCCAATGCAGATCATTGGAGCCATCCACATCTAGTGAAAACTAGTGTCATTGGATGAGTCATATAACGCAAATATTCATTGGTTAGCTAAAGGAAATCATCAGAAGCAAGGAGGTGTTCTTCAAACTGCAAACGTGATTTGTCTATGCCATGCTACAATGTAGGATTCAGAAAAAGATGAAAGGTCGGACACAGGCGAGAGCGTATCGGGAGACAGAGACCAACAAGACCTCCCTCATCCTTGGCCCTATCTCAAAGAATGTTTTGAAATAGTCACAAAATGTAGCTTTCAATTCATATAGTGGAATCTGGCTGTTGTACCGTCTGATGTACCTCTGTCCTCTTCCTGTCTGACACAGCCTCTCCCCTGCCTTCAGCGCTCTGTTTGCTTTTGGTTTAATCAGACCAGAATATGCAGAACAGGGAGAGGAAAACAGCCATCCCAAGAAAACTATCCATCAGACACACTGGAAAAAATCACAATCTAAATAGGTATTTTTTCTTAAAATAAGTGCATTTGTTTTTGAATTGAGAAGGTAAAAGAGACATTTTGCCAACGGAATGAGACAGTTTACATTTAAAATAAGAAAAAACAGTTCCATGGTCCTATTTCAAGTGCATTTTATCTAAATAATTTTATTTTAAAAGTAAAAATACTCTTATCTTATTTACCTACTAAATACACAAAATTTGAGAATTTTTTGTTATTTCTAGATTGTTTTTTCCAGTACAGGATTCATGATAAAATATTAACCCATTCTCTTGAAGAATTTTCACAGTTCACAGATAAAACATCAAAAAGTATTATTAATTATATATATATTGGTTTAGACATTTTTCATCATTCAGTGAATTAGATATTTTTTTGTCTAGCATCTGTTTTCTTTCTTATTTGAACTGATTTGACTCCAACTCAGTAGGAGTCAAATCAGTATATGTAGTATGTGACAAGTATGCGATCACATGACGTCCTGCTTTGTCTGTAATTATATGTTATTGACATGAACTTATGGCTCTTCCCTGTATGTTTATTCATTCACACACTGATTTTGGCAAGCTAGATTGTAACCCAGCTCCTCTGGAGCACACTGACTGAAGTGAGTCTGTCATACAGTAGGTACCACTGGACCATCTGACCACCATCAGTAGGCAATTATTTAAAGAGTCCTCGTTAAGGACACATCGACTGAGATGGACAGAGCTGAGGTACAACTGGCGACCCTCCTATGCCGCCCTCATCCCATGTACTTAACCTTTATTATTGGGTTGGCATGAATGCATCATTATATATTCTTTTTTAAACTGACTTCATATCCATCATTTCGATGAGTAAACTAACCAACACACAGGGGTAGAACCTACTGCTGAGTTAGTTTTGTTTAACCGGTTCTAAGTGGCACATAGGGCAAAGATAATGTTGTGGAGGGTTATAGTTAATTATGGTATGGAAGATGTAGAGATGTTGGCCTGAGTTTCTAGCATTTAAACATGTGAGGCAGGTGGTACCTATAAAGCTGGTCACACACTGTACTATTTTTTGCCCTGCATTATGCTGAGAAGCTATATCCTTACATGCAGTGCTGCATAAAAAACGTTTTCTAAAAAATGTAACTGATAAATATTCCTTCCTTTTCATTATTTATAGATGATTCAAGAAAAACACGAGACCTGCCTGGTTTGAATATTCAAATTGTAGAATATTTAAATTTAGCTGGTATACAGAGATCTGTGTCTGAAGCACATTAACATTTGACTGAGGACAGTACTCAGCTGCACATCAGGAAGGGAACATTCAAGTTCATCAGGTAAAAAAAAAACTAAATTTAAGTTTTTCTTACATATAATGCAGACAGTCCTGAAAAAAAAAATAACCACCCTTATTTTCTTCAATTGCTCGATTTTTAGTTAGGCAGTATTACATGAAATTGAAAACAAGGATGTAATAATAATTTATTTTCATCATTATATATGAAGAGTTCATTTGCAAAAATCGATTTAAAGACATTTTTCAAAAAATGAGCTGAGACATGTTATTTACTCTTTGCATGGCGCTGCTAATAACGAGTATGTTTTTTTGAAAATTTATAAAAATTGAGTTATCTGTTTTTGCAAATAAAATCTTCATATATTGAATATCTAGAATTCTAGTAATATTTCTGATTTTGAGTATTGATGGATCTAAACTACTGACAGCTTGCACTGAAATCAAAAATAGATTTCATTAAATAAATCAGTGAATAACTAAACACTGAAAATTTAAACACTAAAAATGTAATCGCTGGATAATGCAGACACTGAGAAATCAAACATTGCCTGAAAAAAGTTAAAATTAATCATTAGGCTCTCATATTCTATAGCTTCTATTCAATGAGAGGTGGTTTCAGTGTCACAACAAGCTAAAAATGTAAACTAGAGTCTATAGGCTTGAGTGTCGGAGGCAGAGCTAAACTGAAGGCTTCTTCAAATGTTTTTCTGGAACTCTTTATCCTCTACCTGCAATGAACATGAAATGCTTAGGTTCATGCAGGGCTGACTCAGCACATCTGGGGGCCCTAAGCAAGACTCAACTGAGAGACTGAGAGATTAGTATGTCACAAGTGCAAAAGGAACAAAATTAACTCATCATTAACATTTAACCCATCCCCTTGAGGAGCAGTTTGGGTCTTTCTTAGGGACCCAGAGTGGATGTTTTTAAAAAGGACCTGCCCTCTCCCATTAAACCCATTAAATCACAATGTGACAGGCCAGGATTAAACCTGCAATGTCTGGCCTTCATACTTTAACCCCTGTAACACCACAGACATATCCAAGACGGTGCTTCCAAGTAACTATATTATATTGAGACATTTGAAATTGAAACAATATGGCTAATTTTTCTTTTAGCTGAGATTAGGAAGACAGACAGATGTGACAGAATGTATAGAACTTACATGATGCTCACTGTAATGCTATGTTCAGACCGCACATAATAGAGGGAGCAGGAGCAGCTAGATTACATGTGTTAGGTTTTATTATTTATACATCATGTGCACTGTTAATTTGTTAGTCAGATTAGACAGAGCAGAAGGCCTTCCTTCACATTGTGGATATCACGGTGTGTACGGAGGTCATCTAATCAAGACAGCCTTCGTGTCTCTAAGAGTGCACAGGATATGGGCACATCTTGGAGCCGGTCTGATAGGAGAGCTGCTGTATCTGTAACCCTGAGACAGAGAGGCAACCTGCATGGAGTTCAAGACATGGATGGCGTGTCAGTTTCTGATACGGACAGCTAAGCATCCACATGATGCAACACAGACTCAGAAGGTATAAGAAGCAGGAGATGACGTTGTTCGGGGCTCAAACTTTGCCGGACGCTTGCGGACGTGATTTTTGAGACCACAGCTGTGCATAGCTCTAAGCATTTTTCTCTGTCCTGTAACGACCTGATCTGGAATAAACTCTGTTACTTTTTTACTCCTGTTTTTATTGTCCCTTTTTTATATGGTTTTACCGAGTTTGAGTTAAGAGTAGTAAATAACTTGCTCCCAGGAAAAGAACCGGTGAGGAGGCCCCCGGGGCGCTATAGCCTTTACTTCCAAGGGGACAAATCCTCCACACTTTAACACATGCAAAGTATATAGTTGACAAACATCAAGGAGCATTAAAAGGTCCTGCAGCTCATGTTGTGCAGCAGGAGCAGCTCATTTTGGCGCTTCTGAGCAGACAAAGAAGCGTCTCTTGAGCTTCTGAGCATCTGACGCATGGGACACGCTTCCAAAGCAACAGCTGCTGGAGTTTGAAAGATTTAACTTTTACTGCTCAACATGTTAAATTACAATTACAGAAGCTGATCTGGTATCTGGCAGGGAGACAGACACAGCACTGCTGCTGCAGATTGCTATGATCGCTCCCCTGAAACAGTTTATTAACACCTAAATTAACTTAACTTAATACAAAATATGTTCACTTTTTCGCCACTTCCAGTGTTTACAATCTGAACCTGAATACGACTTAATTCTCTTTAGAGAAATTACAGAATAAGAAGAAAAGCTCTTTGGTCTTTATTAGTGCTTATTAATACCTTGTGGGTGTGACAAAAACAACATTTCATTTTCAATTTTGCTTTGCTTTTGGAACAGAGTCAAACTCTTCAAGGAAAAATATTCCAGCTGATATCAAAGATGCAGTGGAGTGTGATTCTGCTCTTTCTGATGGGTAAATTTATCTAAACACAACTACACTCACTGGTTTCTAGTAATATACAGACTCAGCTGGTGAGATGGAGAGATGGCTGATTTGTTAACACAGATAAATTAACTGATAACTATAGAAAACATTACATATTAGAATGTAGATTTGCTTTTACTATTTTGTTCAACACAAAATGTTTTATATTTTCAGGTCAGAGTTATTTCATCAACTGTCAGCTCTATGAGTATCACTACATTAATGAGGAAAAGAACTGGACTGAAGCTCAGCAGTACTGCAGAGAGAAACACACTGACCTGGCCACAGTGACTAACATGGCAGACATGAAGAGACTCAACAGAACCAGAGCAGGAAATAAGGGGGAAGCTTGGATTGGTCTGTATGATCAGACAGATGTTAACAGAACATGGTACTGGTCTCTGCCTGGAGTGGAGTTCAATGAAAGTGAGACAAACTGGAGACCAGGAGAACCAAGTGATAAAGGAAATGGAAATCCTGAGAACTGTGGAATTTTAAATAATGACCTTAGATGGATAGATACTGGTTGCCAACATAAATACCATTTCCTCTGTTATGATGGTGAGAATGTTGATTTACTTTTCTGTATTTTGTTTATGGGTTGTCAAATTATTCTTTTTGTTTTATTGAGTATTTTTTCTACAAACAAGAACACATGTAAAGCTAATGTGATGTGAGTTTATCTGTTTACTCCACAGAAACTAATAGAACCCAGAAATACAGCTTGATTAGAGAGGAGAAGACCTGGCAGGAAGCTCAGAGTTACTGCAGAGAGAAACACACAGACCTGATCAGTGGAATGAAGCAGCTACAGGATGGAGAACTGAAGGAAGTGATGAACTTTACAGAGATTTTAACATACTTTGGTCTCTTCAGAGACACCTGGAGGTGGTCAGATGGAAGCAGTTTCTCTTTCAGACACTGGAATGACCAGTTAAACAATCAGAAATACAACACTGGTCGATGTGCCATGGCTGTATTTGATGATGAAGGCAGATGGAAGAATGACAGCTGTGATCAGAAAAAACCCTTCATCTGTTATGATGGTGAGCTGTTTACATAAAACTTATCCTGTGTAGGATTTATTTTTTTTATCTCCTATGTATGATTGTCTTTTTAATATATTTTGAAAGCATTTAACAATTCACCATTTGAAGATTTATATCCCAATCATCCAATTCTATGTAATTATTAAAAAAAATGAGTAACTTGAAACCACAGTTTTAAAACATTCGGTCGTTGCCTCTGAATAATGATATAGTTAGTGACATATTATTTATCTTATCCATCACCTCTATGCCAGATAAAGTGATCCTGGTCAAAGAAAATAAAACCTGGGAGGATGCCTTATACTACTGCAGAGATCACTTCCATGACCTGGTCACCATCACCAGCCTGGATGAGCAGAGATGGATCCAGGAGAAAGCCAAGAACGCCTCGACTGATTATGTCTGGATGGGACTGCGCTACACCTGTACTCTGGATTTCTGGTTCTGGGTCAGTGATGAGGTGGTCAGGTATAAGAACTGGGCCTCAGGGGAACCAGTGGATGACTGTGACATGTCTGGAGCCATGGAGACAGGAGGAGGACTTAAGTGGAGGAAAATAAATGATCTAGAGAAGTTTAACTTCATCTGTTCTAAGGAATAACACTGATTTATAGATTATTTGTGTTGCTTTATTCTGTGATACTGAGGATTTTGTGCAAAAAATATTTTCAGTTAAAAAGCACAAGCATTTTAATTATTAGTATAGAGATTATACTTTCAACAAACTACAGCACTTGCTTTAAACCTGTTACAGATTATCCTTTATTTCTGGTTTCTTTCTTTGAAACATCTGCTTCTCTAAATAGAACATCTTTTACTTTTCGTTTATTTTGATCAGGTTATGGTTATATATTTATTGGCTGACTGTAAATAGGGGGCGCTAGTGTGCAGTTACTTCAGGAATACAGAATGAATAATATAAATACAGTAAACATCAAATACATTAAGAAAAAGTAATCACACCTGTTCACTCATTAAATGTGTCTGACTCTTGATTTTTTTAGTGTTCTCATTCCTTTTTGGGTTTATCTGGAGTCTACTTTTTTTTTCATCGAGGCCTAATAACAGATTTTTAAAGGTGTGTGTACTGTCAGTTGTTATTCTCAGTTAACAGGAAGTCTGGGCTTGGATTTTTGCAACAAATTTCTTGGTTAAAATTATAGGTGTGTCAAATACTAGAAACAAAACATTTTAATTGTTTATAATCGCAGATATTAAATATTTCATGTATTTCTAGACGAGGTTTGCTCCCATTGCTGCAGGGATTTTGAACCACTCCTCCATACAGATGTTCAGATCCTTCAGGTTTCAGGGCTGTTACTGGGCAACATGGACCTTCAGCTCCCTCCAAAGATGTTTGGATTGGGTTCAGGTCTGCAGACTGGCTAGGCCACTTCAGGACCTGGAGCTGCTTCTTATGGAGCTACTCCTTAATCTTTTCTTTATTTGGATCCCATTAGTTCCCACAAGGTGGTTATAGCCTTCCTGGGGTCCAAGAAAAAAAAAATGTAAATAACATAAAAATATAAATAAATTACAAAAGTAAACAAAAAAGTATTTGCATTGGAGAACAAACAAACAAACAAAAAAAACTACAAAAGACCTTTTAAAAAGGAGGGAGGACAGTACATTGTCATGTTTTCAGTAACCTCACTAAGCGACCTTTGGTTTTTATTTGGTTAAAGAATTTTTTTTCTTTTTGTCTCTGTGATGGAAAACTATTCCTGCATTTGGGCCTCTGTTAAAATCAGTCCTTCTCATAGAAACTGAATTGTGCCTGAGGACCACAGGAGAATCTGAACTCACTGGGTGAGACACACTGTGACACAGTGGTGACAAAACTCACTAGAAGTGATTTTAACATAGAAAAACAGGCTGTTGGTCGATCAGAACTGTGTGCATAAACATTTAAGGGATGCCTGTAGATTTTCCGTTATCTTTAACTGAGACAGTTGCAGTAGATCTCATTTTTAGAGAAAATTAATTTCTACCTGATCTATTCTGAGCTCTGAAGTTTCCATAAATGCTTCTGTGCAGCATTGGACCACAGAACTGGACAAAGATGAAGACAACTCAGCGCAATGTTCTGAGTAACCATTTTTAGGACAGAAGTTGGACAATAAGCAGAACATCTGTACCTCTGCCCATCAATCTAATATTATGGTTAATTTGGTTTGCTCCAATCTAAAGCCCAACAGCTTAACCTTAGAGACCTGCTGCACCAGTGCTCCCTCTAGTGACAGATGGAGATCATTGGTACATGACTGAACTCACTGATTAAATACATTTCTCTTCAAAAACACATTTTAAAAACTTTAGTTTAGTACCAATTTCTTCATTTCCCTCCACTTTACTGTCAGATATCTTCTCGCTGTAAAGTAGTGCTCTGTTTAGAAATTGATGTGTATGACAAAAAAATAAAATAAAAAATACAAAAAGCAAAATAAAAAAAAACATCATCATCCACATAAATGACTTTATCAGCCTAATTGAACATGCGAAGTCATTTATGAATAGAGAAAATTAAAGTCGTCCCATTAAAGTTCCTTGAGGTTGACTGTATGATGTAACTTTAGCTCTGGATGAACTTCCATTAAAATGCACTTCTTAACTCTCCCTCTTCCCTCCAATAAAGACATTTCATCCCAGCGCACATCATAAATGACCCCTCACACCCCCACCAAGGACTGTTCTACCTGCTGCCCTCTGGGAAGAAGCTTCAAAATATCCGATGCAGATCCAGCAGATTCCATAACAGTTTCTTCCCCACTGCCATTAGAATGCAGAATGTGTGTAAAATTGGTTATTCTATTCATATAAAAGAAAAAAATATATTTTTTTGAACAGTAAATATACAATCATTTGTTTATATTACTATTTTTTTTATGTATTTATTACTTTTTCTAAGGCTGCACTTTAAAATAAGAAATTGTTTAGAACTGTTTTAAACTACATTTCTTTTTGTATACACTCAGACATACAGAAAGGTAAGATGTCATTCATTCTGTGCACTCTTCCAGAGGAGGGTTTTTCTAGATAATGCAAAGATCAATGACAGCAAAGCTGCTATGAAATCCAGCAACACACCTCACAGATTGTTTTTTTAAATGTATTTTATTATTATTTTTTTTTTATCCATTAACTGGTGATCTTTCATTTCTGTAGAGCATTGTTAGTAACCCTGAACCCTGTGGAACTCTTTTAAGGATTGAATTTTCTTTAATACATTGGATAATTTGATTGAATTGTTTTTACTAATAATTCACTAAGCACAGGGAGTTAACCAGTGTACAGTTAGTGCCAGTTAAGATTACATTTCTAACTTTAGGTAGAGTAATAATTTTAGAGAGACAAAAACCAGCATATTGGCAGCCATTTTAATCATCCTTCAAGGTCATCAACACCAGATAAAGCATCCTTAGAAAAACCTTGTAGTTTATCTTTAACTGTTTTTAATCCACAATATCCAGATTAACCTCTTAAAACCTTAAGTGGGGTAATAACTCAGAATGCATAAAATTCCACTGGTAAAATTTTTACCAGCAGATGGAGCCATTGCGCGCAGCTCCAAGCTGACACCTAAAGTTCCATTCCCCAACTATTAAATCTAGAGGTCTTAAATGTTCTGCATTTATGGTTGACATGATGTAGAACAAATATAAAACAATAACACAATTACTGCTGTTCAAAAAAGACCTATCATTTTGAGAATAAAAAAACAACTTTGATTAATGCTTGAACTGATGCAGGTTGGTCTGTTTTCTAGTTACCCAATTTTAATTTATATATTCAGAAACTGGAGGGTGTTAGCTTTCAAAAAAAGTATTGCACACATAATTTGGGTTTACAGTTCCTAAGTTATTTGCCTTTTAATATGGGTATGCAAAATAGGAGAGGATTACCCAAAATGAGGTGGATGTTAAGAGGTTAAAGCAGCAAATGTTTCCATCCATTAAATCAATGATCATATTAGAACAGTTTACCTTTAAGTTCATCTGAAATCTCAGACCGTTGACCTTGTTGATGAAAAATATGTTAAAATAATTTCTTTTTTCTATGTGGTTTAATTTTTGTATTTGGTTCCTCACTTTACAATAGACTTTTCTATTCTTATCTCTCAGAAGCATGAAGGATCTGAGCTCACCACTAAACCATAGTGAACTGTTTATCCTTATTATTTTATTAATTAATTTTATTTCTTTAATTACACATTTTTATAGCAACATTTTACATCATATCGCTGGGCTTGACAAATGCAAACTGAAAGAGGCAATGATAGAGAGTGGAACAGAGAGAGATTAAAAAACAAAAAGAGTGATGGAGAGAGAGAGAGATAGAGAAAGAGAGAGAGAGAGAGAGAGAGAAAAAAAAAAAAAAAAAAAAAAAAGATACACTCACACAGTACCTTGGTGCGTCTATACAGGAACCCCTAAACATCATTCCGCGAGCCCCACTGCATAATTGCACCATAAATATTAATGCTCTGAACTTCCATATCAATGAATTTTTTTGCACCATGTTTTTTCTCCCACATTGTTTACATTTGATCACTGCTGCACTTTATGGAATGGAAATATCATGTAAACACTATGTATACAAAATGACTATAAAGTTTTCTAAGTCTGAGTAAGTCTAAGTCTTAAGATGCAAAGGAAACTTTTTTGTTTTAAGTGAAACATTTTGAAAAAAAAATTCTCATTTCTACAACTGAATGTGAGGTTTCCTAAAACTGTGACTCTGTATGTAATGCTTCTTTCCTTAAATTAAACTGTCAGACTGTATGATTCAAACACATGTAGCACCCCTCTGCCCTTATTATGTAATAACTGGGACCAGAAAGTAAATAAAATAGTGGGTTGCTGTTTTGGATTCGTTAAATTCAGGCAGGTACCATGTAGGTTTACCTAACTTAAGCCAAAACGTATTGCTCTAATAACTATTCACCACGCATAAGTATAATAACTGAAATAATTCCAGACAACCTGCTATTAAAACAATTTTGTTTAATAAGAACACAAGACACCGAAACACAGAAAAACATTTGTTTACGAATAAAATTCGAATGAAAACTCAAACTTGGGATAACGACCCAGATAAATGTAAAAAAAAAATAAAAAAACACTAACTATAAAGGCTCTTACCAAAATTTAAATCTCTCTCAATTAAATGCAAAAACTAGTTCAACATTGTTTTGCTAAACTAGAATCCCATTTTTTGGCATAAAAAGCACCCCATACCTTTACAGGAAAATTACCCGTAGGAACACTAGAAAACCTACAAGTGGGCCCAAACACACACACAGTTCGGTATCGCTTTAATTTTTGTTGCAGGCCTGTTGATGCTAGGATGCGGTGCAACAAATGAGCCTCCGCTACGCTGCAGTCTCCCTTAGATCAGCCGTGGTTCTCGTCTTGGCTGCTTCACCTCCATCGCGCTTCAACACACCTCAGAAGTCACAGACTAGGAGTGTTGAATCAACTTGTTGAAAAAAACCCTGGATCAGTTCGGTGCATTCTCCAACCTCGTTCCAGCGCTCCTGAACTAAGGTCTCCATCTGCATCCTCCTTCCACTTTTTTCTTCCCACTCCCACCTTCTTCCTCCAATCATCCCCCAGTCTGTTTTTTTTGATTCAACAAAAGAAGGAACATTAATAGACGGTACTTAATTATCTTTAAAAAGAAGATCACGGCTCTACTGTGAAGGTATTGCAGAGATAAAATTAACACATTTCCAATTCAAATGAATTCAGGTTATTCATATAGAGCTAATTCACGGTACTGTCAGATTGGTTACAAGATTATGACATGGAAAACCAGTTGATTGTATAGAGTCACTGACTTGCAAGACATGCTCCTCCTGGTTGAGTTTGCAGTTACAATGTTAATTTGTTGACTTTTCAGCAATGCCTGCTTTTAGCGACAGTGGAGAGGAAAAATTCATTTTAACAGGAAGAAACCAGCAGAACCAGGCTCAGTGTGAGCGGCCATCTGCTGAGGCCGACTGGGGTTCAAAAAGACGTAAGCAGACAAAAAGAAGCAGAGATACAAAAAGAAGCAGATACAAAAGGTCACTGTCAACCAGCTACAGGGGCGGTCCCTTCTAGGAAACACACAGCCAGGTAGACGAGCTCCGAACCAGCTCCCATGTCAGAGGATGAAAGAGAGCACAGTCAGAGAAACAGGACTACACTGAAAAACTTTCCAAGCTCCAACATCAATAAACAGAAAGCAGCAAAAATAGAATTGTAATAAACAAAATTATCTATTAATCAAAGTAACAATAAAGGACACAGATTAATTCTTATTGAACAGGAGAGCTGTAAATTTTCCATATGATTCACCCAGAGTTGCTGACTTCACATTCTTCCTTTTTCTTGTGTAGAATTTGCTAAGAAACCATAGCAAACTTCTGCCCAGGCGCTCCACCACATCATCAAATAATACTCGTGTTTATTTGTTGCTTTTCTGTGCCTTGGCTGAGCTCAAGTTTACAGGGTGACTCTTGGCATGCTGTAAAAACTGCTTCCAGTCTGGCCAGTACCACCACCTGCTGCAGGAGCTAGGACTAGATGATCACTTCCAGCTGTACTTCTATCTGAACAGAACCTGGTATCAGGATCCGCAGGGTTGAGGCAGGAGGACGGATCAACCTGTAAAATTTCACTGCACTCTATCCATATCCATGCCACCACCTCCCCTACTGCCAGTGCTGCTTCAATATATCTGCAGGTCTGCTGTGTTTTTTGCAATGATGCTTCGCTGTAATATGAGCCAATCACCTTGCTGGAAATACATCAGTGACCATTTATCTGCACCAGAAAGCACCCTTACATTGGAATAACATGGAAATAACTCACTGTATTCACATTCATAGTGAATGTGCCTTAAGAGTTGATAAACCAAAACATGAATCAAATAGGAAACAAAAAAGTGTTATGAATAAAATGCTTAAAAATGTTGCAGTGACAATTTTCACCTAATTTCTGTTGATTTATCAGCTAAATGTATTTTTCTCATAAATGCACCTTTTAAACTTTTTTTTCTGGCCATGTAATAAATTTGTTCAATAAAGAGTCTGTAAACTAACCTTGATGTTATGAAAAAGGGAAATAATTTCCATGGTAAACACTAGCAGTCAGATAATACAGCTGGACTCTCACCTGAGACACACAATGGTGAATAGAGGCTTTTAGTTTTATCAGACTTTTGGTCATAAATATTCAAATAATTTGTTCCACCCTGTTACAGACGTTGGTTTATCCATGCACCTACTGCATCCAGTTTTGAATATTTAAATTGTGAGATGGTAAAATTCATCTGCTGTTCAGAAATCAGCAAAACAAAGATACCAACAGTTTAGTGGGACAGTTTTCAGCAGAGCATCAAGAAAGGAACATCCCATTTAGTGAGGAGAAAGGAAGCAGAGGAAGGTTTGAGCTCAATCTGTTCTTGCATTCAACCTTATTAGAATCTGCTTTATCTATTTATTTGTAATGTCTTTATTTATTTAAAGGTCTTTTTTATTTGTAAACATTAAACTTTTCAGTTTTTTGTTCTCTGATCTGTTTCCTGTTTGGCTTCAGCTCCTCTCCTATCATTGTTTCTCTGTACAGTGGAGGAAGAGCTGCAGGTTTTCAGATCCTGATTTAAAGTATTTAATGTCTTTTTCCTCCAACAGAGAAAAATTCTCTCCAGACAGCAGATATGCAGTGGAATCTGGTTCTGTTCATTCTGATGGGTAAGTTGATATTAAATAAAGCTACACTCACTGGTTTGTGATACATTACAGACTTAAAAAAATAAAACTTGTATAATGTTTTATCAAGTCTCTTAACTGCAAAGTGCTTCATATTTAGTCATTCATCCATTCAAATGCTGATTGTGTTCAGCTACACTGTAACCACAGCTGCCCTGGAGCAGCCAGAAGCAAAGCCACTGAATCAGCAGTTTTTACCAAGGAGCTCCTGAAATGGAGCAAAGGCTCAAATGGCAACTGGCCTTTAATACAAGACAACCTCCCCTCAGCTACTTCACCCCTATAACACTACAAAAACCTAAACTAAGACCTACTGCAAATGCCGGTGGAGATTTATAATCTAGTGCTAAATACAGCAACATTTTTATATTTTCAGGTCAGAGTTGTTTCATCAACTGTCAGCTCTATGAGTATCTCTACATTAATGAGGAAAAGAACTGGACTGAAGCTCAGCAGTACTGCAGAGAGAAACACACTGACCTGGCCACAGTGTCTAACATGGCAGACATGAAGAGACTCCTCAGTACCAGAGCAGGAGATAAGAGGGACGTTTGGATTGGTCTGTCTAATCAGACAGATGTTAACAGAACATGGTACTGGTCTCTGCCTGGAGTGGAGTTCAATGAAAGTGAGACAAACTGGAAACCAGGAGAACCAAGTGATAAAGGAAATGGAAATGAGAACTGTGGATATTTAAATAATGACCTTAGATGGAGAGATACTGGTTGCCAACATAAATACCATTTCCTCTGTTATGATGGTGAGAATGTTGATTTAATTTTCTGTAGTTTGTTTATGGGTTGTCAAATTATTCTCTTTGTTTTACTGAGTATTTTTCCTACAAACAAGAAAACATGTAAAGTCAATGTGATGTGAGTTTATCTGTTTACTCCACAGAAACTAATAGAACCCAGAAATACCACTTGATTAGAGAGAAGAAGACCTGGCAGGAAGCTCAGAGTTACTGCAGAGAGAAACACACAGACCTGATCAGTGGAATGAAGCAGCTACAGGATGGAGAACTGAAGGAAGTGATGAAATCTGTGGTAGCTGGGACACACATATACTTTGGTCTGTTCAGAGACACCTGGAGGTGGTCAGATGGAAGCAGTTTCTCTTTCAGACACTGGGAGACATTGCCAAACAATGAGGGAACCAACACTGGTCGATGTGCCATGGCTGTGTTTGATGATGAAGGCAGATGGAAGACTGACAGCTGTGATCAGAAAAAACCCTTCATCTGTTATAATGGTGAGATTTCTTAGGCACCTCTTCTGATTTTAATATATTATTTATTTTTCTATTATGTATGATTTAGCTCTTCATGGTAATATCAATTTTCAAAAAAGACATTCATACATCAGCATCCATTATTTAAAGGAACAATAAGCAATAATTTATTATTTGAGATAGAAAGAAAACAAATTTGAAAAATGTGTGGATCAAAACGCTCACCTGAAGACAATCACCTACCATAATGAAGCTCTCTTGGTATCAGCATTAGATTATGAGTTCATTACAAGACATGATTGGTAGTAAGGCTGAACAAAGTGAATATCTCTTTATCCAGTGTTGTGATTGTTATTTATTTTTTTTTATTCTCCTTTGCACTAACCATCAACATGTAGATAATTCATTTCTGGGTTTAAGTCTTTTCATTACCTTGAAAGCTTTCTTGTGCAGAGTCCACTGTTGGAGGATTTTCCTGTAATCATTTTGTAGAAAAGTGTTTATTTTTTATTTGCATACATGAATCTGTGTGCAAGCTGCAACTCCCTCTTCCTTCTGTGTGAATCCAAGGTAGAAAATCAGTGTATTAATCCTGTTAAATGAGATCAATAGTTAGTCTGTCTCTAATTTGAAAATTGCATCTTTTTAAATTTAAATTATTTAACAAATGCAATGAATTGCCCGGCTCTACAGTAGGTAGGGTAAGGGGGGGCATGGCGGGGTGCAGCTGGAGTGGAGGTGGAGAAGGGTTCACTTGTTACACATCTTATATCAGTATGCTGACAATGCTAAACAGAGCACCTAGTGGTGAAATTTTCTCATTTAAAAGCGTTTTAAACCAAAGCATTTTGTTTGATTAACGTTTTTATCATTGTTTACAAATACTAATTAATAATGCCACTGAACAAGAAATTGTTTATGTCCTCTATGGCAGATAAAGTGATACTAGTCCAAGAAAACAAATCCTGGGAGGATGCCTTAGACTACTGCAGAGATCACTACCATGACCTGGTCACCATCACCAATGAAACTCAGCAAACTTCAGTCCAGGAGATAGCTAAGAAAGCCACAACTGATCATGTCTGGATGGGACTGCACTACGCCTGCACTCTGGATTTGTGGTTCTGGGTCAATGACAAATTGGTCAGGTATGAGAACTGGGCCTCAGAGCAACCAATGGATGACTGTGACATGTCTGGAGCCATGGAGACAGGAGGAGAACATCAGTGGAGGAAAAAAAATGATAGTGAGAAGTTTAACTTTATCTGCTCTAACGATTAAAACAGTTTGTATAATAGATTAAGTGTGGTGTTTGCCATAGGATATTTTGTAGTTCTGTGGAAACATCTTGAATTATATATATATAAAAAAAATAATAATCACTTTTTCTAACTGTGAGGGATTTAATAAATGACTCGTTGGTGGAAGGTTTAAGTCTTTGTCTTTCTCGATGTAAGAACTTCTCACCACTCTCTTTTTCTTTGAGGTCACTTGGTCTGGTGTTGCCATAGAAACGCACCTATGAGCAGTGCTGACAAGGACCTGGTGTTTTACAATCAGCCTCATAAGGAAAATCCACACTGACTGAGAGGGAGGGGAGATGTCTGGGTTTGGTTTAGATCGGGGGGGGGTAACCAATTAGAAATCAGCGAGGTCCAAAAAAGAAAATCCTTAACCAGTAAAGGTCGGGAGACATTTTTAATTATCTGTTACTTTAACACAATTTAACACGGAAATAAAAAGAGGTGTTTATGCATGTATGTTATACATTGAATTTTTAAATAAAAAAGTAAAACAAAGCAGAATTTTTTTTTCATTTTAAAATCTAAAGTGCTTTTTGAAGTAGATAACAATCTTTGAGTTTGTAACATTGACAATTTCCTGATTTACATATATTTTTATAACACCTGAACTGACTTTTTTTTTCTTTCTCTTTTGTGGCTATATCAGAGCAGTGGGCTTTATGCTGCCCCGCAAAGCTTTAAACCTGGGTTTGAATGGAGATAAAGCCATTCTCCAGCACATATCAAGGTGCTCATTTTGAGCCTGGATCCATATTTATTTTTGATTCATGGTGGAGAATCCTGCTTCACAGCAGCAGGTTGAGCCAACCATACTCTAAATGTGCAGGGTCTGCTCCGGTCCGGTCAGGGCAAGATCCGCTATTGCAATCACACTAAACAGGAAAAAAAAACGGTGAGAAGATCTGTTTTTTTCAAATTAAAATATAGTAACAACAGATCGGTAACTACAAATTAGAGCATAATTCTTATATTTTTCAAAAACCTAACACTGTTATTTAAGATTGGATGCAAACTATTGGTACTTCAACGGACCAGGAAGCAGATTTCTCATCTCCATCAGAAACCACACATCTGCTGGATGCTGATGGGGATTTCTTTAATATATCATATTAAATTAAGCGTTTGTTTCTGCATGTTTTGCTCATAATTTAATTATAATACCTTGTATGCTCTCCTTGAGCTCCAATAATAAGTCAGAGTGCAGCAATACGGGAGGAACAGCGGAGGCTGTAGGCTTTGCTTTGTGCAGGAGGTCAGGAGCGCAGCAGAGACGGAGGATGTTGGATTTTGGGGTAACAGGAGAAGCGGCGCAAGTGGAGTTAGACACTGTCGTCAGACAACGTGATAATTTATAAATGTTTTAAATCAGGTTGGGCCTGGATAGCCAGCAGGTGGGTCCAGATCCGGATCGCAGTACTTTAATCAGTGACCTCTGCTTTAGATTATTGCTTAGCGTCAATTTGTTTTTGTTTTATTTTCCCCTAGAGTTTTAATTTTGTTGATTGTTTTCAAATAGAACATTTAAATGTAAAGGTTTCCAACCCTTTTATTAGAGATTGTACAGGCTGATGCTTTAAAAGCTGGGTTGTTTAAATCTGGGTTTTATTTTTTATTTTTTGTTCTTTTGCTGTGATTTAGGAAAGTGTCTGCAAACCTTACATTAACCTTTTATAGGATGATCCTTTATTTCTAGTGTCTTCTTATTTATGCTCCTTCTCACTAACTCCATGTGAACCTTTGTCTACATTTGTTTTATTTTGCTCAGGTTATATATTTAATAAATGTCTGTAAAAATTGGGCACTGTAAAAAGTTAAATACTGTAAACATATCTTCCATAATAAAAAGTAACCACATCTTATTTGGTGTTTCGTTTTTCTGTCTAATAAGTGATGTGTTTTAAAGGCAAGGGATGCAGTCAAACTGAGAGTCCATGTAATGTTTAGTAGGTAGCTCCCATCCACAGGAAGCCAGAGTCTATACCAAACTTTCTAGTTAAATATGGAGATGTGTCTTTATAAAATGGCTGTAAAAACAACAGCATTCAAAATCTGCTCCAAGAGAGAGAAAATTAATAAATGACCCTATGGTGGCTTAATAAAGCTTAAAAGCAAAACACTGTTAAGCAAAAAATATATATGATCCTCCTTTTGTTTAAATTAAATGAACAGTCAGATCTCTTTGGTTAAGTTGGGAGCTGGGTACGTTTTTGTTGCTTTTAAGTTATTGTAGACCTAAAAAATGTGTGGGACTGCTGCCAATTCTCACAGCAGGTAAAAAGTTTGCATGAATTATTGCACATTTACATGCATAATTTTTTTACATGTTTTTTTTTGTGTGGGTTAGAGTTTTGGCTGCCACCTGTAAATAGAGATGGTCAGCTTTTACATAGATTATGTTCAGGTCAGAAAACTGGCTAGGCCACTCCAGGACATTGAGGTTCCTTTCTTTTAATCATTTTTTATTCAGATCTCCCTAAATTCCCTGGAAGTGGTTGTCTGTGTCCTTGGGTTCAACAAAAACTATAAAATTACAATATATAAATCCCATTTACGTCATAAAATCATGGCCATTAAAACGATTGTGTGTGGAGAGGACACATTTAATAGTTACTTAGACAGAAAGCCAGAATGGAAGAATGGATTAATTTGGATTGAGTTTGTTGAATTTAAAGAATAGTTTAAACTCAAACGTCAGGAGACTATCAGAAGAACATGCTAGTGAATTTGGAAAATAACTATGTACTGAGAATGCTAAATAAGAGAAAAGAGCAAGAAGAAACAAAGCAAAATACACCTAAACATACCTTTATCTACCCAAAAGAAAACTGGATCCATTTCCTTCCCACCAGGTTTCAAATGTTCTTCAGACCAGACGGCTTCACAGGGAGTCATACAGGGAGAAACATAGTGAACACGTTGATGGAGGTAAAAAATAAATGGGGCTTTACTGGAAAAGTAGCCTCTGTTTTTACAGATAAAGCTGCCAACATGCTAGTTGCTGTCTATCTCACTGACCTCTTACAGTACATGTTGGATGTTTTGCCAATGTGCTTAATTTGGCTTCACAGTCTGCTCTCAAAACTGCTGCAGTCACACGGCTTCTGAGCAGAGTAAGATGCACCTCTGCTTTTTTTCATCAAAGTACTTTGGCCTGTCGTGCCCTCAGAAAGATTCAGAGGTTGTTGGACTTCCCACAGCACAAACTATTAACTGATGTCCCTACGAGGTGAAACAGTGCTTTAGACATGCTGGAGAGATTCTTGGAACAACAACCAGCTGTCTCTGCTGCCTTACTCACCCCTGCCAGTCTGGGTCCTTGAGTAAGACCCTTAACACCACACTTCTCCCTTGGGGCCGCACAGTGGCATCCCACTGCTCCTCAAGGGAATGGGTTAAATGCAGACGTGAATTTCTCCAGTGTGAGATTAATAAAGTAATATAATTATTATTATGGCAGCAGAGGATATTGTACAGGCTCTTAAGCCATTAAAGAAAGCCACCATAGTGATGTCTCAGAAAAGCACCTCTACTCTGTCTGTCATTGCAACCCTAAAGCAAGCTTCTAGAGGAGATGCAGTCATTATCCAGGGACTCTGGAGTGATGGAGAAAATGAAGACAGCTGTTTTTTTTTTTCTTTGCAGCACACTAAAATTCCATTACATTTATGAAAATACTGATCATATTGGAAACAGTTAAGTTATGTTGCTTAACATGTTTTTAAGGTGCGTGAGTCTGAATGATGATCTCTCCATTGCTTCAGCTCTGGACCCAAGGTTTAAGGCCCTACCTTTTCTGTCACATGATGCTGATCGAGAGGAAGTGTTCACATATCTTGTAGCTCTCACCAAGGAATAAGCCTCTGTCAAAAGCTCATTGAGTACTTAATAATTATAAAATTCACACTAAAATATACAGATTTTTTTTCTTGCTGTCAAATGGAATGCTAATCATCCTGTAATTATTTAAACACTCACCAGGAAAGAAATTGAACTATATTTATTTTGCATTTATAACCCCAAAATGCATATCCAATTAATTATATCAAAGTATAAAGCTGCTCTTTACTAATGTAATTTTATATATATATATATATATATATATATATATATATATATATATATATATATATATATATATATATATATATATATATATATATATATATATATATATATATATATATTTTTTTTTTTTTTTGCAACACCACCAGAGTGGGCTGATAGATGTAGGACGTGATGTAATTGAACCCCTGATGACCCTTCCGGACCACCATCAAAGAAAGGAAGGGACTCTTGTGCTCTGGTTGATCTCTTCAGCAGCTCATATAAAACTCCACTAGCAGTGACCACAACCAAAGATACGAAGGCATTAGATGAGGTGATGCGTTATGAAGAGGTACAACCACTGTGACTCTCCACAAATCCACTCCATTGGTAAGAGAGCATATCTGAAGTCAACAATGTCACAGTGTTACGGCCAGTGGCCTTTTCTGTGTTTGTGTTTATTTTATTTTTTTTCAGAGGCCTGATCAAATTGACTGCACCTGGAAGCGGATGTTTTTCCTGTGACACACCTTGGGGCCTACCGTGATTGGATCACCAAGTGCCTGCTCCACCAATCATTGTTGAGGCCTCCATTTAAAACCAAAGGACTTCCTAGGGGAAGGCGCGGCTGATCCTTTGTTCAGACAGCTTGCCATTTTGTGGGGTGTAGGTTTGACTGCTGTAAAACTGGTGTTAGCTTTGATAGCTTAGTCTGCTCTAACAGATTTTGTTCACCTTGATTTCTTGTGTAACTTGCTTTGTCCCGGTGGGGGAACTTTGAAACGCTGTTAGAGACTTGTATTTTAGTTTTTGTTTAACTTGTTTTGAGAGATCATTTTTGTTTGGTTAAGTTCTTTGATTTACACCTCTGTTTTGTGGATTTTGTTTTAGTGAATACTCTGTTGTTGAGAGTCCCTACGTTTTGATTAATAATTGTTACCCTTTTTTGTTTATTTTGAAAAACTCCAAACAATAAATCCTTAAATTGTTAAAACCTTACCACCAGGGTTTCTTTAATGTTACTTCCTTTTTCCCTGGCTGAGCCGGGTCGTAACATTTAAAGAAACCCTGGTGGACCAACCACATGAAGGTGGTTGGTGGGATTCAGACTCCTGTCACACTTCCTAGGTTTGATCCCCTCTCGGCTTCCTCTGGATCTGTTGGGTCCAAAGTTGATGCTCGCCTGAAGGTTCGTCTCGCCAGATTGCAAGCTGAGGCTGAGGAGAAGGCACAACTCAGGCAATATCAGCTTGAAATTAAGCGGTTGGAAATTGAGGCTGAAAAAGCTATTAAGCTTCGACAGCTAGAGCTTGAGTATAAGGCCAGATTTCCAATTCAAACAACCAGTGAGAGCCCTAGTAGTTCTGGTGGGCCCTCTATTAGACCCTTTGAAGTTACAAAGTATGTTTCTTTAGTACCTGAGTTTCGAGAGGCAAAGATTGATTCTTACTTCTCTGCTTTTGAGCGCATAGCACAGGCTTTGCAGTGGCCCCCTGATGTTTGGTCTTTGCTGCTTCAGTGCAGAATCCATGGTAAAGCTCAAGAGGTTGTAGCCGCCCTCCCTCTTTCAGACACCCTAAAGTATGATGTGGTTAAAGCTGCCATTTTGAAAGCTTATGAGCTTGTACCTGAGGCTTACCGGCAAAAATTTAGATCTTTTAAGAAAAGCCCCTCACAGACCTATGTAGAGTTCGCCAGAAAAAAGGGAAGTCTCTTTGACCGTTGGTGTGCTTCAAATAAGGTGACAAATTTTGACACTCTGAGAGAACTTGTTCTGTTGGAAGAGTTCAAAAATTGTCTACCTGAACGTGTTGTTGTTCATTTGAATGAACAAAAGGTAAACTCACTGTCTTCTGCTGCTGTGTTAGCTGATGAGTATGTGCTTACACATAAGTCTACCTTTCAGTCTGTGCTCAATAGAGGTGTGTCTATAAAATCAGCTGTTGAACCACCCAAGTCAACTCCTCAAAAGAATGACAAGGAGTGTTTCTATTGTCACAAAACAGGTCATCTCATTGCTAATTGTTTAGCCTTGAAAAGAAAAGAACAGAACACACAGTCCAAACCAAAAGGTGTGGGGCTAATAAGGAACCAGTCTCCTACCCCACGAAAGGCTGACCTTGGCTGAACTCCTGATCCGTGTTATGAACCTTTTTTGCTAACTGGATATGTTTCATTACCAGGAAAACTTGCAGATCCACATCCAGTTCGTATTTTGTGTGACACGGGTGCCTCCCAATCTATTATGTTAACTGACTCCCTACCGTTTTCTGAGTTGTCATTTTGTGGCTACAGTGTTGTTCTGCAAGGACTGGAAATGGGTTATGTCCCCTGGCCTGTACACTTGGTGCAGTTACAATCAGAACTGATTTCTGGTATTTTCCCCATTGCTGTTTGTTCTGAGCTTCCAGTTAACGGTATTTCCCTTTTACTTGGTAATGATATTGCAGGTGGTAAAGTAACACCTTCCCTGGAAATATTAGACGTCCCCTGCTCCCGTCCTAAGGACGACGATGCAATACAGACTACTGTCTCTGCTTTCTGTGTGCTCACCAGGGCTCAAAATTTGAAGAGAAACTCAGAAGAAGATGTAGACTTGTCTGACAGTGTGCTTATGTCAATCTTTTCAGAGGAGGAAAAAGTACCAGCTGCAACACAGTTGCCCGCAGTCCCCCAGCTGAAACCTGATGTGCGACAAGCTGATTTCGGTTCTTCTCCCATCTCCCGATCCCAGCTTTGTGCCGCTCAGAAGGTGGATCCAACTCTAAAAAGGTACTTCTCAGGTGTTGTAAGTGCTGACAAAGCTAGAGCTGAACAAGTAGCATTTTATGTAAATGATGGAGTATTGATGAGAAAATGGTGCCCTGTTGTCCTCCCTGATGCTGACTGGAATGTGGTACACCAAATTGTAATTCCATCAAGTTACCGCAAACACATTTTGGCCTTGGCACATGAAGGAAGCTGGGCAGGACATCTGGGGGTAACAAAAACTTATCAGAATGTTCTGAAACATTTTTACTGGCCCGGATTAAAAACAGATGTACGCCAGTATTGTCGCAGCTGTCATACCTGTCAGGTAACTGGTAAACCCAACCAAGTTATCCCTCCTGCTCCTCTCCATCCTATTTCTGTGGTTGGAGAACCTTTTGAGCGAATTATCATGGACTGTGTTGGGCCACTTCCACGCACAAAATCTGGTAATCAGTTCCTGCTCACCTTAATGTGTGCCTCAACTCGTTACCCAGAAGCAATCCCACTGCGTAAGATCACTTCCAGCTCAGTAGTAAAAGCGATGACAACTTTTTTTTTTCACCTTCGGCCTTCCTAGAGTAATTCAAACTGATCAAGGCAAAACTTTCAGTCTAAGCTTTTTAAGCAAGTCCTTAAGGAACTGAACATACAGCATACAGTCTCCAGTGCCTATCATCCTGAATCTCAAGGAGCTTTAGAGCGTTGGCATCAGACGTTAAAGTCTATGCTACGAAAATAAAGTATAGAAACAGAAAAGGACTGGGATGAAGGGTTACCTTTTGTTTTGTTTGCAGCTCGGGAGGCTATTCAAGAGTCTCTAAGATTCAGCCCAGCTGAGTTGGTGTTTGGCCATACGCTCCGTAGCCCTCTAAAAATCCTTAAAGAGAAAATCTTGGAGATAAATGTTTCTCCCCAGGAGAACATTTTGGACTATGTCTGCAAGTTCAGAGAAAGACTGCATCAGTCTTGTGCTTTTGCAAAAGAAACATTAGGGGAGTCTCAAAGGTCCATGAAGAAGCATTATGACCAGTCTGCCCTGTCTCGTTCTTTTGCCAAGGGGGAAAAAGTCCTGGCTTTACTACCTGTTCCTGGTTCTACTCTTTCTGCCAAGTTTTCAGGACCTTATGTGGTTCAGGAGAAGTTGAGTGAGACAGATTATGTAATCAGCACTCCTGAAAGAAGGAGAAAATCTCGGGTCTGTCACATAAATATGTTAAAGCCGTACTGTTCTCGAGACCCAAACGGTAATCCTGACCGTCAAACAGGTCAACCTTTACCTTCAACTTGCTCCTCAGCATTGATTGTAAGGGAGTGTTCTGACTCTGCTGTAGAGGATGGTTTAACATTGCGTTCCATTTCTTACCAAAGCTCACGATTGTCAAACTCTGAAATGTTGAAGGTCCTACCTAACCAGCTTTCACATTTAACAGAGGAACAAAAAAATGATATTATTGTCTTGCTCAATAGTTACCAAGAACTGTTCCGTGATGTGCCAACACAAACTTCAGTTCTTAAACATGACATTGATGTTGCTGGGGCCAAGCCAATAAAGCAACATCCGTACAGAACAAACCCAGTTAAAAGAATCTTGATGAACGGTGAAACAGACTACATGTTACAACATGGGTTTGCTAAGCAAAGTTCCAGCCCATGGAGTTCCCCATGTCTTTTGGAGATGAAACCTGATGGCTCTCCTCGTTTTATAACAGATTTCCGAAAAGGTAATTCAGTTACTGTTATTGATTCGTATCCACTTCCCCGTATAGAGGATTGTGTTGATACCATTGGTAATGCCAATTTTGTAAGTAAACTGGACCTATTAAAAGGATACTGGCAGGTACCATTAACTGACCGTGCATCAGAGATCTCTGCATTTGTAACACCAGATCAGTTTTTGCAATATACAGTCATGGCATTTGGCATCTGTAATGCCCCAGCCACCTATCAGCGGTTGGTTAACACTGTTCTGTCTGGATTACCAAACTGTAATGCATATCTTGACGATCTCATTGTGTACACTTCTACCTGGGAAGAACACATAAAAATCTTAAAAGCTGTGTTCACTTGGCTTGCTGACGCTTCGCTTACTGTAAACTTAGCTAAGTGTGATTTTGGTAAAGCAACTGTCACTTACCTTGGTAGGCAAGTCGGCCGGGGACAAGTATGCCCTTTAGAAGCCAAAATAAAAGCCATCGTTCAGTTTCCTGTCCCTAGCACAAGAAAAGCCCTTCGCCGTTTCCTTGGCATGGCCAGTTATTACCGAAATTACTGTCGAAATTTTTCAACGGTAGCCCACCCTCTCACTACTCTGCTGAGCCCAAAAGTAGACTTTGTCTGGACTCCTGAGTGTCAACATGCTTTTGAAAGTATAAAATCTCTTTTGTCACATGCACCTGTGCTTTCCTCTCCAGACATGTCAAAGGCTTTCAAACTTGAAGTGGATGCTAGTGCTGTTGGAGCTGGTGCTGTACTGTTACAGGAAGGTGGGGACGGAGCTGATCATCCCGTCTGTTATTTTTCCCGTAAATTTACACCCAGTCAACTCAATTACTCCATCATTGAGAAAGAAACTCTGGCTTTGCTACTTGCACTTCAACACTTTGAGGTTTACCTAGGGTCTAGCCCTGTGCCAATCACAGTATACACCGACCACAACCCCCTTTTTTTCCTTTCTCGAATGTACAACCACAATCAGAGACTCATGCGGTGGACGTTACTGGTAAAGGATTACCATCTTAATATTAAACATAAGAAAGGTGCAGACAACTTCTTAGCAGATGCATTATCTAGAGTGTAGCTTATAGTTTCCTTCAGTTGGAAATGTTCCTCCCAAACCCTTTTAGGTTAGGATTTTAAGGGGGGAGGTGTTACGGCCAGTGGCCTTTTCTGTGTTTGTGTTTATTTAATTTTTTTTCAGAGGCCTGATCAAATTGACTGCACCTGGAAGTGGATGTTTTTCCTGTGACACACCTTGGGGCCTACCGTGATTGGATCACCAATTGCCTGCTCCACCAATCATTGTTGAGGCCTCCATTTAAAACCAAAGGACTTCCTAGGGGAAGGCGCGGCTGATCCTTTGTTCAGACAGCTTGCCATTTTGTGGGGTGTAGGTTTGACTGCTGTAAAACTGGTGTTAGCTTTGATAGCTTAGTCTGCTCTAACAGATTTTGTTCACCTTGATTTCTTGTGTAACTTGCTTTGGGGGAACTTTGAAACGCCGTTAGAGACTTGTATTTTAGTTTTTGTTTAACTTGTTTTGAGAGATCATTTTTGTTTGGTTAAGTTCTTTGATTTACACCTCTGTTTTGTGGATTTTGTTTTAGTGAATACTCTGTTGTTGAGAGTCCCTACGTTTTGATTAATAATTGTTACCCTTTTTTGTTTATTTTGAAAAACTCCAAACAATAAATCCTTAAATTGTTAAAACCTTACCACCAGGGTTTCTTAAATGTTACTTCCTTTTTCCCTGGCTGAGCCGGGTCGTAACACACAGGAAGAGCTGTCTGCACTTGCTGTTCTCTCAATTGAGCAAGTATTCAGGAAGTCAATAGATATGGGTCTCCTCATTCCAAGATTTACTGAGGCCAAGGCCTGAAAAACAAGAATTTAGGGAAAGAGAGAATACAAGAAAAGGTTTAAAAAAAAGCATTGAGAGGAAAATATCAAGAAAAGGGGAAAGAAAGAAAAGGGGAAAACGAGGAGGAATATGAGTTAAGGGAAGAAAAGAATAAGAAAAAAGACAATGACAAAACAGAGAGAAATTCAGGCTGTGAAACAGACAGCATGAAAGAAAGGACAGGAAGAGAGGGACAACAGGTGAAGCAATGCATGTGTATTCTGTTAAAATGTCTATTTGTATAATTGACCTGTTTTTTTTCCTCATTTCAGATGGCACCATGCCTGCCTACTAGAAAAAGGGACAAAAGGAAACATAGAGAGGAAAACAACAACAAAAGGATAAGAGAGAGAGACAAAAGATCGAACAAATAGTCTATTCTATTAAAATTTCTGTCTCTGTATAATGGATCTTATCTATGCGTTGTCTTTAAAGTTCAAGGGCCCCCAGCCTGTCTTTGCCTAGGGCCCCCAATTTCCTAGATCCACCCCTGAAAGAGAGATATGTAAAAAGAACATCAGAGAAGTAGAAGAGAAGTATATATGTTATTATTCAATGCCAAAGACCCCCCCCCCCCCAAGAGAGAAAATATATATATCCAAACAGATCTGTAAACTAAAGTAGAATCACCCCCAAAGCAGAGGATTCAGGAAGGCCACTCCATCATTAATGAGCATGCCGCATCTTTGTAATGAAGAAAGGGCAAAATTTGCGTCCTATGATCTACAACTGGGATATTCAACTCTGTTTCTCCAACGTTATGCTCTCTCTGCTTTTTCTCATAGTATTAATTAAATTAAATTACTGTATTACCAGGGGCGTTGCTAGGCACAAAGCTTTACTGGGGCACTGGCCCCCTATCGCATATGCCCCTCCTGCCATACACAAATACAGACAAGCACTGCCCCACCCTGATAAATTCCTACCAAAAATACCAGTTGAGATATTAATGAGTGTAAGAGCATATTTGTTTTAACAAACATGAACATTTTCAACATTGCAGCTGTAAAAAATAAAACATTACCAACTTTAAAAATAAAAAGTTTCCTTATACACATTCTGAAGTAATCATTAATTCCTAGGTTTCAGAGTTTTAGTTCAGGTGAAAGTTTAACTAATCCTGAACTAAGTTTTTCTTTTATTTTTTGAGCATTAAAGTGTACCTCCTATTTATCATTTTTGCAAAGCGGTCAATCACTAGACTGTGACTCAGCTTAGCAAGTTCTTCCTTTTCAACTGATAAAATAGCAAGATGATGGAGCCTTCTCAACACACTGAATGACCTTTCACAACTACAGTTGTAGACTGGGATTGTGAGGGAGATCTGGATGACCTGCGTTAGTGTGGGGAACATGGTGTTATCAAGCAAGTTGAAAACACACTGCATATCCTTGATGACAAGGCTTTCTTTTTCAACCATAAAAAGCTTTCAAACCATTTTGAATTAAATGAAAGTTTTTTTTACTCCAAATTTGTCCTGGGGATAGTGGGACAACTTCCCTTGTTTAGGACCATCATGTTTTCCCCCTAAGTCACTAATGTCCCCTTCTTGTTTGTGGACGCTGGTTGTTGCTCCCTCATCACCTTCATGGTCCTGTCTCTCGCCTGTCAGTCTCGCCTCCTCCTCCCTTTCCTACTCCAGCACCTTCATTCTCATTCTCTACAGCAAACATTAAAAAACTTAAATTTATAATTATGTAAATATCTATCATGTTGCTTATAACGTTCCTAATGTAACTAGTTAGCTGAAATCACTAATTCATCACGGGACCTTACCTCCCTCGCTCTCATCTTATTTTACTGCTTCCCTTTCTCTGCTTCGTGTGAGGAATTTCCTGATATCCATCTACAAACCAATGCAGTAATTTTCAGTTAGTAGCCTATATGTGGTTTCACTGGGAAAATAATAAAATTGACAGGTAAAAAATGTTACCAGAACAACGTTTACCTGTCAATAAAAAAAAAATGCGTCGCGGCCGCACAGTGTCCCATCCAAAACAGTTGAGAGCAGCGTGTTAGTTTACCTGCAGTTCATGCAGTGACATGCGCTGACGTGGGGGCGCTAATACATCCTCAATTTGGAGTTAACAACACACTTGCTACACATTTGAGTAGAAATATACGTCTCCTCCCGTTGGAATAATCTAAATTGATGCATTAAAAAAATGTATCACTGTTGCAAATATTCATGAGATTTATACTGGGGCACAGCGCATTTATACTGGGGCACGTGCCCCAGTAAATGGGGTCTGGCGACGCCGATGTGTATTACCCTTTTATTTGGCCATTTATTTAAGTCAAATCTGTGCTGGCAGGGACAAACCTAAACCATGCAAGTCACTGGGTCCTTAAGAGGACTAGGGTTGAGGACCTCTGCTCAGCAGAATTGCATATAGCAATATAAAACTGGCGTAACAGCTATTAATGGCTATGCTCAGTCTGGGAGAGTTTCACTGATGCACATAGCTGTTGCATAGCGTGAGTTGTTGATTAAAAAAATCAGGTGAAACCCAAACTAAGTCTTTGGTAATATTGATGCTAAATAATTTTCACACTGTGTAAACATATTTCAAGGCCTAATACAAAATGAGCCACACACAAGGAAAATATAGTGGACAGGGTGTTTGAACCCCAGCACACAGAAACAAAACCTGCTGAAGGTCACGTACGAATCTTGGCAGAAACAAGATCTTAACTGATGACCTGTACGTAGTTTTTTGAGCCAAGAGATTTTGCCGAAAACAGGAAACATCTCTTTCCTGTTTAAGAGTCAGAGCCAAATAGACAGACATATATTTCACAAACACTCACACACGCATGGTTCAGGAAGGTATAAATATACTGAGATGGGTGTGCCATATTCGGGGGAAAACTGAGATGACTGATGATGTAGCGCTGAACTTATGAAGTGTTTAAGACAGCTGTAGGAATTTGGATTGCCAATAAATGTTTCCCCTTCTTTCTCTCAATTCTACCAATGACCTTCCACAGTAACATCCCTCAATGATTCCTGAGTGTTTCATAGAGCTCATCCCAGAGAACACTGAAATTTACAAAGACCGCACCAGAATATCACTGCAGAAAACAGAAACCCCCACGAACCTGAAGTGGAAGACAAAATACAGATGTAGGAGTGAGCGAATGATCATTGGGTAAGTCACAGTGATCTGCTCTATAGATAATTTGTCTTTTTCTTTCAAACAGGAAACTTTGACTGGAAATACATAAAAAAGCCTCTCTTACTGAGGCCTGTATATATGACCCAGTATATGTGTCTTGCTCATATTTTCCACTGAATTAGCTGGAAATGTTGTCCTTGTCATGTAGATTTCATGGCATGTGAGTTGCTAATGAATATGATACTTAATGTATCATTAAGCATGATTTAAACATGTTCATTCATAGTTTTCCACTAATTTATCAGAGAATCAATAGAAACAAATTCTTTACCCTGTAGGTATCCAATTCAAAAGTTGTGATTTCGGCACTTGTGCTGCTCTGATTCACCATTCGGCACACCTGATCAGCTCAGCCCCATTCTCATCAGCCTTCTTCAATTATATTCACATTGAATTTTCTAATATTTATTTTTTTTTTTTCAATTTTGGGCTTAAACATAGAGTATTCACAACGAGTCCAGAACTTATGTCAAACGACAGCATACAGGAGCAGCCATTCAAAATGGCCCTTCCCAGTCAAACGCCAGCCGAATGGAAGCCAACTTCCAGCCACTGCAGTGAGCCCCTCCTTCTCTGGGGAATGCATATTTTTTACTCTGACTCCACCCTCTCCCTGAATTACAGGGTCTGAGCAGGAGAAGAGCTTCTCTTTAGATATTTATGTCCTCAAATCATGACAGAAAGAATATTTTAGTAAAAAGATTGATGTGTAAAAAGAAATCTTATGGTTCCAGCCAAGAACCAGCCAATGGCCCATCAAGGAAAGTGGGGAGATATTTGGAATGGCTACAACTGTAACTTATAAATAACACACAGTGGTGTAATGCCCATTAAATGTCACAAGTCAGTGCCCTGATAGGAGCAGCAATGTGCCTGGAGGTGTCCAGCCTGCATAAAAATAGTTAATTGATCACGGTTATAACCTAGTTTACCGCTGTTTAATTATTATGAAATGAGATTTATTTGAACATGATACAAATATAAAAAAAAAAAAATAGTGCACAGTAACAAGAAGTGCATAAAAAAGAAGAGAAAAATACAGATATTTGTTTCAATTAACATATCATGCTCAAAATGGGGTAGAAAGAAGTGAAAACTTATTAACTCCTACCTCCATTATCAAATAAATAAATAAAAAGAAAAATGAAAAGAAAGAAAGAGGGTTAGCAGTCAAAGAAAAATTTGTTCCATATCTACTAGGAAGTTTGTTGGTGGTGCTGGTGGGCGTGAACGCAGGGAGGATCCATCACACTCATCTGCTCGTTCACCTTACTGGAATTGAGTCAAATTGATGAGATCATGCTGATGTTGGATGACAGTTAGTATGTACTCCCTTCTCAGCCTTGATGGATCCTCCATCCCTTGTGGAAAATCTGCTCACCATGAAGTCTGGAGGAGCACTGACAGTTTCCTCCTGTGAATCCCCTTTTATACCAAAACACTGGCAATACGCCATTATACAGTAGCTGTAAGATAGAAACCCATTCAGCGGTCTTCTAGAAAAATACATTGATATGCATTGGACATACGTTCTTGATAATTTACGCACAAGTTACTCATAGGTTTTGGATAAACTAGATATTACAACTTATGTGTAACTTACACTTAACGTATGCCAATGATCAAATGAGTATACGCTGGGATATGATGTAATTGCCATATGTCGAAGTGTGCCAGCGTGCTTCAGCCTGCTTCAGCGTGTTCATAACTGTCCCATAATCAATATAACGTATTGATGACGTATTGATGACTTTTCACCAATGAGACTTGTCTGACTAGTCTCATTGGTGAAAAGTCTGATTTAATTCCCTTCAGGCATTAGTGTGAATGTAGTCCTTTGTTGAGCATCAGCAAGGATAAAGTCTTATGATTTATAAAGATGCTGTTACGTCTATTTCTCCTTATTTTAAAGCATTTATGGTGCTGAAATATTAAACCTCACAAAAAAAAAAGCTGTATTCCTCATCAATGATGGTTTTAAATAAATAGTTTTCAAGTTATACTCAAAATATTTGGTACATTTTGCTGTAATTTATAATACGTGTGCAGGTGATTGAAGCAATAACAAATGTTTTAGGTGGAAGGAAGTGCTTTTATTTAGAAACATTCTAACAGAGAACCAAGAGCCCACCAACTGTCATGATATTGGTACTGAAGACTGGATCGTTAGTGCCTTCCTTTCACCTGCTGAGCTCCACCCAGTTTTCATCTGTCCTCATCAGATCCACCTGGTCCAGCTCTTATTCATCTGCCTGTTTCCAACCATCAGTGCCATGTTATTCGAGCTCTGTGTTTCTGTGTGTTACTGATTACCTGATCCTGACGAGTTTCTGCCTCTGGACTTCTGAGTTTTGTTTTGCTCCTGTTCTGCTCTGTTTGCCTGATCTGTTTTCGGACTGATTCCTGGATTCTGCCTGCTATATATCCTTGGATCTGTCTCATGACCTCTGCATGGATTCTCCCTACGGATACTTCTGCTCTTCTGTGTCTGCTGGCTTCTGCTCATCAGTGCCCCCTGGAACTCTGGGGACGGCTCCCGCTGCTTGCTGTGGAGAAACAATCCTCCTGGATTCTTCTCCTTCCTCTGGATTCAGTCTGAACTCTTAACCAGTTTCCTGCAATCCTAACCCAGCTGTTAAGCCACTGTTCATTGAACAGGAAATAAACGCTTGCCTGAGAATTCACCCTAATTTTTATCTAATAATGTCTACATTTCTTCTTTGTCCTACTTTCTGAGTGCTCTGAAATCTTCCAAAGTGGGATTTTAGCCTATTACTGTAGCAAATGAAATAGAAGCTGATGCCACAAGAAATCACATCAATTTACACTTTTACAATCTTTTTTATCTTACGAGTTGTGGTCTTGCCTTTTTTTTTTTTTTGGCTTTCATCAGAGCTATATGACAAAAGCTTGCAAGCCAGCTTAACGGGGCATTAGGAAGATTTCTAATGATATTGCCACCCATGGCAAAAACACAGAGAGGGTCAAATAAAGGCTATTATTAAGATATTTTTAAAATAAACCTTAAAAATGTCACTTTTAACAAGAGGTAACACCTGATAAAGTCAATGTTAATTTTTTTTATAAAGAATTTTTAAAGTAAAGGGCTCCATTACAGTATCATATACCGGTAAAAAAAGTAAAATAAAATAAAATAGCAAACACAACAAAACAACAATAAAGTAAATAAGTTGATCTAAATGAAAATAAATGTTCAGAATAACCAATGACCACTAGAGGTTAAGGAGCCGATAGCATCAAGTTGATGAAAAAAAATACTATTTCCAAAGCGTTAGAGAAAAAAAAAATTAGGTCAGACCACAGGCAGATGAACTGATAAATATCATACACACTTCTTATTTTCACAGTTTCTCTTTATATTCTGCAGTTCCAGTCTTTGTCATTTGACCAAGTAGAAACATAACTGTCGAGCCACACAGGAGCTGAACCTTTTTATTGCTGGATTTAAAGATGGGTCGCATTTTACTCTGTGTTCTGGGCTTATTGTGTAAGTACGTTACGCTTCCCT
Source organism: Cyprinodon tularosa (assembly GCF_016077235.1). NCBI lineage: Eukaryota > Metazoa > Chordata > Actinopteri > Cyprinodontiformes > Cyprinodontidae > Cyprinodon > Cyprinodon tularosa. The sequence continues at coordinate 59,637 of NW_024037946.1, forward strand.
TTGAATCGTGGTTATAATAGATCATCTTTAAAGTCTGAAGAATAAAATTCTCTTACTGTAGTATACTGTTCAAATGTTAATACCTTGTACTGTTTTTTTTTTTTTTTTGTTTTTTTCTGAGGGCTTAACTTTAAGTCTAGCATTTAGCTGGTTAAGCTTCCCACCTAATATTTATCTAGTTGACCATTTATTTAAAATTATTTGAGCTTAATTAATGCAGTGCTTATAATTTTATGTGGATGGAAACATTACCACATGAATCAACAAATACAGACACCAGTAATTAGACAACAGCGGACTAAAGCCCTGCCATTCACTTTCAAGCTGCTGGTTGGATAATACCAAGTTTAGGAGGATAAAAGCGGGTCACCTTACCAAAAAATACTTATAGAATAGAAAAACACAGGCAGTCCATACTTCACGATGTTTATTACTTCATGATGTTTAGAATGAGTTTTGGACCTTTAAATTTATTTTTCATATATAAAAAGCCTAGTTGTTGATGTTAATATAACACAAATGTGTTTGTGAGAGCAGGAAGAATGAACTTTAGTTTTTACCAACTGTCTTTCTGAAAAAGAAAATCCATTGAACTACAACCGTACCTGCAGATCCCACATTTTAAAAATAGTTCTTCAAAGTAGCCTCTTTCACAGTAACCTTGCTGGCAGAACCTCAGTCACTGAAACTGCAGCTTAGATGCTTGTATGACCTTCTAAGAATTTTATGGGGAGATTGGGGATTGCAATCTTTTGTGTCAAGGTCAGAAATTCTTTACAAATAAATCTGTCAGGAACAGAGCTCAATGAGGACCAAGACACAGACAGGACATCTAAACCTAAAATATAAAAAAGTTTGCTCGGTTTGCTCATTCCAATTCAACATCTTTAAAACAGGGGAATATAAAAATAACAAGTTTAGAAAAGGAGAAATGAAGAGCAGGGTAAGGTCATTTAAAGACAACATTAAAATGGACTCTAAAAGGATGGGCTGTAACCTCTCAGAACAGAGGGATCCTGTATTCAAGGCAAGACAGACAGCGGGATAACTCAAAAAGCGTCTATCAAAATAAACAGGATCTGTAGTAGCAGCAGCTAGGGCGTCCAAGGCAGGAACCTCTACACGAGAGACACAGGTTAGTGACCACGATAATATGATGGAGGGTGATTACGAATGGTTTTACAGTTCAGTGCCTGGCTGACAAGCCACAGCAGACGCAGCCAGATAGTTCCAGACGCTGAACGCTAGAAGATCACAGAACTGGCAGGAGATCTCACCCAAGCAGGTGAAGGAAAACAGGATAATCCAAAGGGCAAAGTGAAGACGCAGGTTCAGTCCACAGTAGAATCCAACAGGAGTACAAAGACAGGTCAGGCAAACATATCATACCGGGCAGACAGGCTCAAAGGTGCAGATACAGAAACTGGTCAGGATAAGGCAACTAGAACACTAAAAGAAACTCATCGAAAACTCTCACACCAAAGGTTCAAGAATAATGGGGTGCTGACAACTGGAAGCACGCACCTTAAATAGAGGCAGGAGCAGGTGGATCAGATAAGCAGTAACGAAAAACCGGCTAGAGTTAGATAATAAGCCAGTGATCAGCACCAAGATCACGACATGGGCAGACAGTGAAGTTAACTCTAAACTGGTGAAATGTGCTCAGAATTGAGCATCTAAAAGATTAGCTGCAGCACTTTACACCATCAGCAGACATGTTATTAAAGACAAACTGACATCAAAATAAAATGTTTTACAGTAATCCAGGTTTGTGTTCACAGAGGCATTGATTACTGTCTCTGCTGTGAGCCTGGGCTTCAGTGTGGACAGTTTCTAAAGCCAAAAGAAACTGGACCTGATGACCTAATTGATCAATCTTGCTAAAAATAAAATAATTTCCATTTAAAACACTGATTTGTCGCTGTGGGCTTCAGGTACTGGCCAAGACTCATTAGAAATTTATAGACTAACAGGTGCCTGTCTCTGTAGGAACCTGGGCAAAAGTGGTGGAAACTCAGGCAGCTTATATAAACGCTACTTTTGACCCACTTTACTGGATCTAAAATCTGTGGTGGCTGCTGGAGCATTCTCTAGGGGGGCTATAAATTCAAAATAGAGGTATACCAAAAACCAATCAAATGTATATTAAGTTATCACACCAGTATATTTATGGTCCAATAAGATGTCACAAACCTAAAAAAAACAAACATAATGTACCAGTTTGATAATGGAGAAGCTGTTAGTCAGCTTTATATATATATTTTTTAATATATGAAAACAATTTATCTTCTTAGTAAGTGTTTATTTAAGAGCAACTATGCAAATTAACAAACACCTAAAAAAGCACACAATATTATATCATTTTCCACGTGAATCCCAGATTGTTCATGCTTCTTTGCCTTTTCTAAAAAGTGCTTTAAATAATTAATTACTGTCTTAATCCAAGCCGGGTCTACGATTTGATTTTTTTTTTTCTTGTTTTATTTTTTGCCCTGAAGAACAAGTAAAAAAAAAGGAAATTCTATTTTTTCTAGTAATCCGTTATTTTTGCGAAGTAAAATAAGATATAAGGCACCAAAGCTGTGTAGTCAATGGCCATGGCAAGTGGTTATTATCTCAACTTTGTATTTTTATGCATAGATGATCCACCATATTTGTAGGACAACATCATAACTCGTCTTTCTTTGGATCAAGACTGTATTTCCCAGATAACCTTTGACTTGAAGCCAGTCAAAGCTTATCATAAGTTAACTTAAGTTAGACATAGGTTTTAGAAATAATGTGTCAATAATTTAAATATGAATCCTTCAATTCTCATGTTTTTATATTTATTGGTCCATCTTCTTAAGTAGAAGTTTTTCTCTCTTGGCCTAAAAGGAAGGAGAGAAAAAACTTCTACTGAAGTAGACGGGTCATTCTACTCTTCTTGAAAGAAATAACTTTCTACTTTCCCATTGAAAAATAGGAAAGTAGAAAGGCAGGGAAAGCAGAATAAAGCTTTACCATTTCACTTAGCCAAGCCTTGTAGCTAAACCAGGTCCTGGAAAAAGACAGACTGTACGTCTCCGTCTGTCTTTGGAATGCTGAATAATTTTGGTGTTCGGCTGATTAAGTCTAAAGCCCAGCATACACTGTGCGACTTTCGGGGCGATTTTCGAGTCGTGCGAGAATCTTTCAATTGGACCGACTTTCAGCCTGATCGTGCAGCGTGTTTTGTACAGGGGGTTTCGAGGGGCGATCAGCGTCTCACGACCACCTCCCAATCAGGAATCGTGTTTTGATTTTTTCCCGACCATCGTGGGCAAATAGCTCAGGGCGCATGCGCAAAGAGGGATTCTTCTTTTTATTCTTCCTCTCAGATGTAAACACAGCAGCGTGGCAGGGGTGCAATGACTGAATTTTGTCTGTAAAATTGACAGACCGTAGTAGCCACATTTGCTCAGCCATGTCACTGTCTAAATACATTGTCGCCTTTTCTTTCCAGGGCTTTCAGCACAAAATTGCACAAATTGCCAAGGCAGTGCGTTTCACTCTAGTGAGCTTCATATTCCTCTTCTATTTGTTTGGCTTCCGGACAGACGCGTCAGAGCAACTCCATCTCACTGCGGTGCTGAGTCTGACATGGTTTTTAGTTGTACAGTGTGAGCAGGTAGATCGCATGAGAGCGTCAGGCTGAACATAAATCATGAGCTGTGAACTCACACTGTATGATTAAACCCTGCGATTAGTCGCACAGTGTACGCAGTAGCTGCGTGCAGCGATTGAAAAAAATCGCATAGTGTACGCCCGGCTTAAATGCTTTCACCTCGAGCTCTTGGTAAGTTTGCTTCAAGGGACTTCACTTCCCGATTCGACCTTTCAATCAGTCACACTAAAACTGTAACAACAGTTCCTGCCAAGCTTGGGGCGAAGCTCTCCTGTGCCCTGAGCTCCCCTATCCTTTTGCATTGCAGAGGAGCTACTGCGTATGTACAACTTTTAACGCGAGTCAATGGCTAAAGATTTCTCGACCCAAGGGCAGAAATACGTCACCAATCCGATGACGAACGAACAAGCTTTACTCGTCATTAAAGATTAACTATTTATCTTGCACACCTAAAAATTATAACCTATTTCAAAATAATTAAATTTTTTATTTCAATTTCTATTTGTTTTTTATGTCTTAATCAAGGTTATTGGGTGGTTTGGGAAGCGCCCTAGCTCCCTCTATTGACCAGGCACCCCTGTCTAAAATACCTTTAAAAGATCAAGTTCAAACTGGGGCTTTAACTCCATAAGTAAAGGAGAGATGCATCGATAGATTTATGACGTTTTTCCTTTACTGTGGTTTTGTTTCCTTTTGCTAACATCTCACAGAATGTCCTTCCTTCTTTTTTCAGGTCTCAGTTTCCTCCCTTGCTGTGGAAACAATCCGGGTAATAGAACATTCTTCTCTCTTTACTGATTACTGGAGCTGAGAAGCTTGTCTGAATTCTTCATTTGATTCATTCATGATTCTCGTCTTCTGCTTCTGCATCATCATGTCACACAAGTAACATTTTCAGCAGAGAAACTCAGACATCTCTTTCCTCTACCTATATCCCACTTATTGAGATGATGGTGGTAGAATTGATTTGATGAGAGTCTGAGCCTCAGAATCACTGACTACAGTGAAATACTCTGATGATCATCAATAGATGTAAACTTTGATTTTTGATTTATTATAGTAGAGTTGGATCATCGAAAATATAAAGATCGACCAGAGGAAAAAAAAGTGTTGAATGTTGTTGGATTGTAAATGGCTTTACTGCCCAAATTTCCTGGTTTCTTGCAGAGAAGATGATCATATTTATTTTATTTGTGAAGTGATTAAGGTCATTGTCCATTTGGAAGTCCTCACCCAAAAATTAACTTAATCACTGATGATTTAAAATCTTAATTCACTATTTTTACTTGATATCTTTTCATCATGATACTATCTAATTAATTTCATCCAATTTCTATCAAGATCCTTTCTATTACATTTTATTTTAATATCTGATTGAAACAGTCATAGGATTCCCTGGTAAAGTGGGATTGTTGAGTGTAAGGGCTCTTTAGGTCCTAGAAAGATAAAAATAAATGTACTAGATGTGCTCTGTTTTCAGGCTTTGAAAAAAGTAGATGACTATCTAAAATAGAAACAAGATATTTTAGCATTTTAATATATCCTTTCTGTTTTATTTTGTATTTCTAAGAGGGTTAATACATTGAAGTTATGAACATGTCTTTACTTTTAGCAAAATAAAGTATTTCTTTGTCCAACAGAACCACGTTCTTCCCTGACTGTGTCTCCATCATGGCTGAGTCCTGGAGCCTCAGTTAATCTGAGCTGTAAGGTTAAAGCTCCATCTACAGGATGGAGGTTCTACTGGTATAAAGCTGTTCCTGATCGATCACAGGAGGACTACAGATATGAGCTACTGGCTGACAGCATCAATGGGACTGTAGAGGACTCCTTCATCATTCATGGACAAAGACACACAGCAGGATATGCATGTAGAGCTGGAAGAGAAAACCAAGATAATTTTACTAATTACAGTGAAGCACAGTTTGCGTGGTCTGCAGGTCAGTGAGTTTCTATTTAAATCAATTGATTCTAAATCATTTGGTCTGTTATGTTAACATCCGTGATTAATTCTTTCATCAAAGAAAAAATTCAATAAAAATAAAATTTGAAAATCATGTTAGAAGAATCTTTCTCTTATTCATGAAAACTATTTATATAAAAAAGTAGAAAAAAATAAGCAAACAGGAGGACCGAAAACAATTAAGGAACTGGTGAAAAATACAAAATTACTTCTTGAAAGGAAGATTTATGACTAATTTCATAATTTGAGTTATTAGATTCTCTGAAGATACATCAATGCTGTTTTATTCAAATCTGTGAAGTGATCTCCTGATAAGAAATAACAAATCTATTAAACAACAAACACTAAAGAAATTGTGCAATTTTTTGTTTGTTTCTTACATTTTAGATTCTAATTCAGCAGCATCTCTCAGAGTGAGTCCTGACAGAGAGGAACATTTATCTTTTGATGAGGTCCAGTTGATCTGTGAAGGAAGCTCTGCTGAGTGGAAAGTGAGGAGATTTATACCGTATTACGGTTTAGATTCATTCAACTGCTCCTTCTGGGGGACAATGACTGGACCTGTGTGTACCTTGAAAAATGAGTTGCAGCGGGAGCCTAAAACTATTTACTGGTGTGAGTCTGGATCAGGAGTGTTCAGCAATGCCTTCAACATCACCATACATAGTATGTTTATTTCCATGTTGTTTTTGTCCTGATTTTCTCATTGCTTAGATTTTCTTTTAAATATTTTATATGATATAAATTCCAACAAATTATTATTATTTCAGATTTGCCTTTTGTCTGTTTAATATTTATGAACTATATAACAGTCAGTTTGATAACAATTGAGAGTTTAATTGTCTGTAAAAGTTTGTGTGATTGCTTTTGTTTCTCTAATGATCACAATATTGTTCCGATCTAAATCACTTCAGGTAGGTCACATGTCTTTACTATGAGAACAATTCACTATTTCTTTTGACACAGGCACATGGGTTTTCCTGACTGTGTCTCCATCATGGCTGAGTCCTGGAGCCTCAGTTAATCTGAGCTGTAAGGTTGATCCTCCATCTACAGGATGGAGGTTCTACTGGTATAAAGCTGTTCCTGATCGATCACAGAAGGACTACAGATATGAGCTGCTGGCTGACAGCATCAATGGGACTGTAGAGGACTCCTTCATCATTCATGGACAGAGACACACAGCAGGATATGCATGTAGAGCTGGAAGAGGAAACCAAGAGAATTTAACTGAATACAGTTATCCAAAGTTTGTCTGGTCTGCAGGTCAGTGAGTTTCTGTTCTACCCATGGACGAAAATTTGATTTTAGAAGTGGGGGGGAGCAAATATTTTTTTTCAATTTAACTATTATATAAGTTCAACATGTTTTCTAGTACTTCTTCTGTGTTAGTTTCCTCCAGTTTTCTCTTGCATCTTGCATCTCTGCTATCCCTCTCCCGACAAAATATATGGATGCACGATATGAAAAAACTGGACAATTTAGGGTGCAACAATGTAGATTAAAAACGCATAGTTTCTCAGTTATTATGAGCTTGGATATATAAAATCACATTTGCAGACTGTGTCTTTTTCTTGTTTTGATGATGTTTAAAAAAAAGATACATATATATATATATATATATATATATATATATATATATATATATATATATATATATATATATATATATATATATATATATATATATATATATATATATATACATTTGATTTTACAGCACTTTTAATAAAATAAATATACTTTACAAGGTTATTGAAAGCTTGAGGATCTTGAAGCGTATCTGCTGTTTTAAAACTCTTTAAATAACACCTAGTAACTTTTATTTAATAAATAACAATGAGACATGATAACAGTTTCTGATACAAATTGTAATCTTATCCAGACCTGAGAAGTTGCTTAGAATTAAAGAAGGCAGCTGCATAAGTTGAGAGCTCTGCTTGAGAAACAGGCTTTTATTGGAATTTTCACTAACGTTGGACAAAGCTATCACGCTGGCCTGTCAAGTGGACCATGCTCTTCAGTCATCAGAATTGCTCAGTGGAGCTGTTGCTGACGGAAGCTGGCAGCTTGTTTTGAAAAATAGCCACACACGTACCATGCAGCAGACAGCACAAGCCTGTTACTGCTGTGGATCGACAAATCACCTGGCGAACACACAATAAGTGTTCTTTTGCCTTGAGATGACAGGTGTTTTGAATTGGTGCTATATAAATAAACTCAATTGAAACTGAATTGCATTGAAATTCAAAACTGGAGACATGGTGAGGGTAAAAAGAGGCAAAGGCTCCTCAATATTTAGTCCACCACTGTCTGTTGAAAGGCACCTTGGAGGAAGTACTTATGTACTCAGCGAAAATAAAAGGTAGAATGCTGCCAGACTTTCATGCTACTCTGCAGGCATGCCTTGCACAATGACAAAGACAGAAAAGCGTGATCCGGTGGTTCAAGGAACAAAAAAAGGAAATAAATGAATACATGAATGAATGTATTACCTTATTGTTCAGATGAACTAATTTTCATGGTACGAAAAGGTTACAAACAGCTGGATTTTATTTTAAAGTAGTTACATTTGGTAATTTTGTTACATAGTAACTTAAACTATTAGAGTTAATATTACAGAGTTGTTGAATATTTGATTTTGTTCTGATGTGCCTGAGTAACCACATACTTTGCTTACAGAGAAAGTTTGTTATGTTGTGCAAAATGATATCCTGCAGATAATGAATAAATAATTAACTAGAACTGGAGTTAGAGTTTATTATTTAACTTAGTTAGTGTTAACTTAAGTTAGTGTTCTTAGTTGAATAATTGTAGCTTTAATTTGTTTACCTACCAGGGTTTATGGCTTCTGCAGGCATGCCTTGCACAATGACAAAGGGGGGGTGTGGGGGGCTCAGCACAGTTCGGCTACAGCTCTGCACGGGTCCGTCTTCATTTCCATTCTCTGAAAAGTTTTAAGTCAGTTTAATGCTAAAGTAGAAGACTAGGTTTCTTATGAGGACTATCAAAACAGAGGTGTCCCCCTGCTGATAGGCCGTGATGTCCGTAGCGAGATCTTCACAAAGGGGGGGAAACTCCACTCAGCATTCAGCTCCGGAGATTCCCATCTCACCCAGTTCAGCAGGCGCTATGCACGATGGGACACTGCGATACGTGACTTTTGATGCAGGAAAAATTGAAGCTACTTCCAGCTAGCTTTCTTTAGCATTTCACGTGAAACGGGCCTCTCCTTGCAGGTGATGAAACCCATGCAAAGAGAAAGATGGAAACGCTTTGAGTTTTAAACCCTAAGTGACGTACAGTAGGAGCACTTCCTGTTGAAGTTTCAGCTCCCACCTAAGCTGATTGGTCCATGCATGAGCTGACCGTCCCAAAATTTTGGAATTTTCCAGAACTTTTCAGAGCATCCTTTGTTCTTTTTGTGCAAAATGAAAGGTTGATGGTTTGAAATGGTTCATCCAATTGATTTGGGCTTCATTGTGGCAATATATCCCAACAGTTATGACATAAAAATTGTTATATGGCCTTGAAGTTCAATCTTTTGTTAACTGTGTACATGTAATCTAGTAAAGTAAGGGCGGAATGCTGTGTCTGCCACCAGGTGGTGTACTAGTATAGGAAAAACGAGAAGAAGAAGTAGAGTGAAGGAAAGGGATACCTGATGTTACAGTACTTGCTTCACATGTTATGAATAAACGTAGTTCAAAGTTAATTGTCTACTTGAGTTTCTACCTCTTCCTGGCTTCCAAACATAACAAGTGGCCCCGATAAACTGTTATAGAGGAATTTTATACATCTCCAGTCTTCTACATCCTCACATTTTACATTATACACGTTAAGAGAGGAGTAGACATCCATGGCTCCAGCCTTATCAAAATATTACACTTTCTTGTTAGCGGTAGGACACTGCTCTCATTCCATTACCAAATATTTGCCACATACAAAATGAAGATAAAAACTGTATATCCGTCAGAGGAACTGTCTTACTTAGAGTGGGTAAAACATCAGTTCTGACATGCAACAGGCAGCTAATATTAAGGTGTAATAAACTCTCACTTTATCTATGATAATCATCCTAACACTCTTATGTCTCTTTTTTGTTCAGGCACCCTGGCTGCGAGTCTAATAACCAAACACACAAACGCACGCATCACATCAGACTGATTCAAGTTTACTTTAGTAGCAGACTCCTTCACCAACTGTCATGTTTTGCAGACCCACATTTTTTGAGAGGACCATAACTCTTGGACTGTTTAAGTTATCTCAAAAATCAGAGAAAAAGGCTTGCAACCCTACAGCTCTACGGTAGAGCTTTAGACTTCAGCAGCGCTGTGACCATCCAATCACACACACGATTCAGTGGTGCATTAGATGTTTGTAAAGTGAGCTTCTCAAGAGTGACAGTTGTGACAGCCAATCACATAAGAAAGGACGGACGGCCAATCAGAAAGCAGGCTTCTGCTCGAGCTACGATTTTTGCTTGGTCCTAGTGCTCGATGATTGTCTGGGTAATGTAGCGTAACACTGTTTTTGGACAGTAAAAAGTGCAGGGGACCAAAACAGACTTTTGAAAAAGTGCAGAGTACATGTCCCCTGTGTCCCCACCCCCACATTGCATCCGTGGTTCTACCAATGAAAATGAATTAAGGGATCACTTTCATTTCAGGATAATTACCAACCTAAAGTCCCAATGATTTAATATTTTAAGTTTTTTTTCCACACAGAAATGGATCAAATCAGGTAGACAACTAAATTATTTAAACAAACTTAATGAATCCTTGATTCTCCAAGTGAAGATCAGGTTTATCAACCAAAACTTTATCCATTGGCTTGAGTTTGTCTCAGAACAACAAATAAATAAATAAAAAATAAGGTATTTGGAAATGAATAAAGGAGAGGATGATGGGTGAATCAATGGGTATGCTGTAAAACCAATTCACTTTTAATACTTGCAGTATTTATAGTTTCATGATTGACTTTAAATATGTGGATAAAGACTCTTTAGGTTACTGGAAAATCTGACTGTAAAGGAAAACACGATAAGATTAGAGGTGAAGAAAAAAGTAATCATAAAAGTAATCATAATATTAATCTGTGTCGAAGAGCAAAAAGATATTAATTTTATAAGAAACATTTTCACAATTTTCTAAATAGGAAAATAATCATTGCAAACCATTATGAAATTAAATTCAATTCAGTTAATTTATATAGCGCCAATTCACAATACGTCATCTCAAGGCAATTCACATTCACCAGATTACTGTATACAGTCACATTGGTTTATGTTGACCCATGTTTCTGTTGACAAAGAAATAAACATGTTTTAATCTGAGCAGAATTTGAATTGAGCTGATTTTTCCTTCTCTGGGTTTCCAGATCCTCATCCAGCTGTGTCTGTCACAGTGAGTCCTGACAGAGAGCAACACTTCTCCGATGAGTCTGTAACAGTGAACTGTAGAGGAACCTTTACTCATTCCAGAGTGTGGGGGGCTTACAAAGATGGTCACCGTTTGTACATTTATGCCTGCCTGGACTGGGAGAAAATTATTGGACCCTGTAGCTTTGAATTAAAAAAATCATATCAATCCAGTTTCCAGACAGAAGTGTTCTGGTGTGAGTCTGGATCAGGCGAGTTCAGCAGCTCAGTCAACATCACTGCAGTCGGTATGTTATTATGTTTGTTTCTTTCATTAAGTTTAGCAGCTTGATTATGAAATTATATTCACTGCTTTGTAATTCAGAAACAAACAATTAAATCTTGGTTCTAGAAGACCTTTTTTTTATTCTATGGTGTGTAGATTTTACTTAAAATTCAATAAAATTCGGTTTATTTATATAGCGCCAATTCACAACACAAGTCATCTCAAGGCTCTTTACAGTTCACCAGATCATCCAGTCAAATTGATTCAAAGTTTTCTATCTAAGGAAAACCAGCTGATTGCATCGACTCATTGACTCAAATACAATCCCTCACACTAAGCATGCCTGTAGCGACAGTGGAGAGGAAAAACTCTCTTTTAACTGGAAGAAACCTCCATTAGAACCAGGCTCAGTGTGAGCGGCCATCTGCAGAGGCCGACTGGGGTTCAAGGAGACAGAAGCAGAGATACAAAAAGCAGCTGTAAAATGTCAAGGAAACACACAGCAAGGCACACAAGCTCTGAGCCAGCTCCCATGTCAGAGGATGAAGAAAGCACATCCAGCCAGTCAGCTGATATTTCTCTCAAGGGTGGTGTCACAGCCAAACAGAAACAGACGAGGCAAAGCTACTATGAGAAAAAGCAGAGAGAGCATAATGTTACAGATTGAACTAGCAGATTCTGCAGAGTGGGAGAATAGAGATAGAATGAAGCAGAATGATGAAATGGGGGTCCCTATGTCCTCCAGCAGTCTAAGTCTATAGCAGCATAACTATAGAGATAGCTCAGGATAACCTGAGCCACTCTAACTATAAGCTTTATCAAAAAGGAAAGTTTTAAGCCTAGCCTTAAAAGTAGACAGGGTGTCTGCCTCAAGGACTAAAACTGGTAGTTGGTTCCACAGGAGAGGAGCCTGATAACTAAAAGATCTGCCTCCCATTCTATTTTTAGAAATTCTAGGAACCACTAGTAAACCTGCAGATTATATAAGGAACAATCAGATCTCTGATATAAGATGGAGCTTGGCCATTTAAGGCTTTATATGTGAGGAGAAGGATTTTAAATTCTACTCTGGATTTAACAGGAAGCCAATGAAGAGAAGCCAGGATAGGAGAGATATGATCTCTCTTTTTAATTTTCATCAGAACTCTGGCTGCAGCATTTTGGATCAGCTGAAGGCTTTTAACTACAGTTTGTGGACTTCCTGATATTAAAGAATTACAATAGTCCAGCCTCGAAGTAACAAATACATGGAGATTTCTAATTTTTGCAATATTCCATGGATGAAAGAAGGAAATTCAAGAAACCTCTTTAATTTTGATTTAATACACAGGTCCTGATCAAAAACAACACCAAGATTTTTTACTTTATTATCTGAAATCAGTTTAATCCCATCCAAATGAAGTGACTGGCTAATCAGCTTCTTTTTCAAAGACTCTGGTCCAAAGACTATAACTTCTTTTTTGTCTGCATTCAGAAGCAGAAAGTTAAGAGTCATCCAGGTTTTTATGTCTTCAAGACATGCCTGTAATCTATGAAATGGGTGAGCTTCATCTGGATTTATAGACAGACAAAGCTGGGTATCATCAGCATAACAGAGGAAATTATCCCATGCTGTCTAAAAAATTCTACCGATTGGGAGCATATATATAGTAAAGAGAATTGGTCTTTTGAAAAGTAAAGACCTTAATAAAGATTAGGCTAATTTTAGAGTTTAGATTTTGTTTTCAGGTTCAAAGATCACATATCAAATTACATCCAAATAATGGGATAATGAAATATGTTATTAAGAAAGTATTGTGGAATTCTGAATAAATATATCTGTATTTTCTTATTTGAATTTTTTTATATGGTAATCAGATTAAGAAAACCCGAAAATATTTATCTGTGTCATTTTTCTCACATTTTTAACTCATCTGTACTTTTGAATTCAGGTGGGTCTGAGAGTTTCCTTTAATATCAGGTTGTTGCTTCATAGGTTCTAAGTAGCTGTGCGATCTATACTCCCTGGTAAACATCTCATACGGGTACTTTATTGTTCATTGGGCTTTTTAAAATGATCTTTTAATGTTTTAAAATGTTCCCTGTGGAGTCTCAGATAAAATGCCAAACATGAATGAAAATAATCCTGTGTTCAGTTTGTTCTCACTAACCTCTTCTAAAGGTCTGCAGCAGCTGATTTCTGACTGAAACTTCATATTCTGACTGTTTTCCAGATGGAGATGTTCTCCTGGTGAGCCCCGTCCATCCTGTGACTGAGGGAGCTTCTGTTACTCTGAGCTGCAGACTCAGAGGACAAAATACACTTTCCAATGTGTTTTTCTATCACAATGACAAACTGGTACAAAATGACAGCAGAGGGGAGCTGAAGATCTCTGCAGTGTCTCAGTCAGACGAAGGCTTCTACAAGTGTGAACATTCAGGAAAAGCTTCACCACAGAGCTGGATGGCAGTAAAAGGTGAGCAGAGCTGAAAGAATCAATGATTGGATTCATAATAATATTGATATTGTTTGGAGTTATTTTCTCCTTATTTTCAGCAGCTGGAAGTTCTTCATTTCATGTGATGTGGGTCATTAGACCAGTGATTGGAATCGTTCTGATAATTCTGCCTCTGCTGGTGTGTCGGTTCAGACGCTCCAAAGGTCAGACTCTAATATTCTAATATCTAATATTTTACTCTTGCATTCTCCAAACAGAGCACTCCCCCATGTGGACTAAACTGAAACAGCAACACCTAAACTTAGGAGATGGAAGTGACTGAATAATGATAATCTGAATCTTTAGAACATTTATATTTACAGTAGCCGCCTTTCAAAATGGCCCTTTCCAGTCAAAAGCAGCCAAAGGTAGCAAAATCCCCTACAACGTCCAGCCAATAGCCTTATCCTGGACGTGCATATCTTTTTTACTCTGACTCCTCCCTTTCACTGAAGTACTAGGTCTGACCAGGAGTAATGCTTCTCTTTAAATCTAAATGTCCACAAATAATGAAAGAAACAATATTTGAGATCTTTAGAAAGGAATTGTAGGGTTCCTAACCAAGGACCAGTCAAGGGCCCATCAAGGAAAGTGGGGAAATTTTGAATGGCTACTACTGTAGCTTATTACAGTTAATAACACTTTGATTACATTTATTTAAAGTATTATTCTTTCAATTCAATTAGAGTTCAGTTTTGTAACTAACTCTACAAATAATTATTTAGGTGAAAGAAAGCAGTGAGCTTAGATGTAGAGTTACTAACTGTGGCTCTGAACCTGAAGCAGGTCTGTTGTAGCTACAGTTAGCTTTGGTCTCCATGTTTGCAGCAACATGTTTTACATTCAGTTGATTCTAGACTTGAAGTGCTGCAGTAATCAAGCTGAGTATCTTCTTCAAACTGGAAAACAACATTTAGGGCCATTATTGCCACCTATAGATCTCATTGAACATCTCAGAGGCCCTGAGCTGGACTGTGAACACCCCCCAGGTTATTAAAAAGGCCCAGCAGTGTCTTTTCTTCCTCAGAACACTGAGGAGGAACTAAATCTTTCTGTGGCCTCACTAGTTTCATTCTTGCTTCCTGATGTCCTCACTGCTCTCCTCTATAGCAGATACCATCACCCACCTCATGTCTGCCTCCTTCAGTTAACAGCTTTAGATAAATTATATTTATTTCTAATGCAAGTTTTCAATATAAAAGATATTTAAAAATAAATCACTTGGTATTATGTGGCTGTTCCTTCACTTCCATCAAAAATCAGACCAACCTGTTGCCTTCACACCTCTATGGAGATTCTTTCTCTTCTTTTCCTTTTACTGAATTTTTTGCTAAGGAGATAATACAGCAGTCAAACCACATATAATTAAGATTAAAGTTTTAATTTTAAATGTTGGATATCAGTTATTGACATTTAAATCCAATTTATTGCATCCAAATTCTATAATTTATATAATTTCTAATTCAATATCTAGTTAATGAAATTATTAATGTCTGAACAGCAAAAAAATAAATAAGAAAAATATGTTTAGATTTTCTTGTCTTAATATGTTGTAAATGCTGATCAGTACACATTTTGAGACATCAGTAATCTGTTAATTTACTATTTTTTATTTTTAGACGCGATAGACGATCATAACTTTTCTTTCAATCGTCCAACCACTTTGAATGTTTTTTCATCCCTAAGACATCTATTGTATCCTTCTCCTTTTTGGGTGTTTTACAGCAGAAGCTGCTTTCTTTCAGTTACTCCATCCTGCATGCCCTAGTACACCTACAGACAGCTATTACCAGAGATGGCAAAAGTACTGACTTTCCGTACTTGAGTAAAAGTACAGATACTTGTGTTAAAAAATACTCTGGTAAAAGTGGAAGTACTGATTAAACTTCTTTACTCAAGTAAAAGTAACAAAGTACAGGCTTGTAAATTTACTTAAAGTATAAAAGTAAAAATAGAAACCACTTTTTTCATGCTGTTGCCTACATTTTAAATGGATGTCTGCCAATAGGACAAGATCTCTATTGTGTTCATTTTCAATCATCTCGTCGTCCATACTACTATGCTAACGCCACCGCCACCAAGCTGCAATGATTTGCTGCCAATGAATACCGCCGAATCTGTTGATTCATCTTGTAGTGGTGCGTCAAATGCAACGTAGATTCCCATCCAATTGGATTTAATTTGTTATTGATGACGTGAAAAATAATAACGGTAACTCCATTGAAATGATTCAAAACTAAAGTAATGAGCCAATTTTTTAAAATGTAAGGAGTAGAAAGTACTGATATTTGTGTAAAAATGTAAAGAGTAGAAGTAAAAAGTCGCCATAAAAATAAGTAGTAAAGTAAAGTAAAAATATCAGAAAAATCTACTTGAGTACAGTAACGAAGTATTTGTACTTCGTTACTTCCCATCTCTGGCTATGACTTACAGAAAAAGCCGACTAGAAATTATTTTCCTACCTTTGCGCTTAACCTCTCCCTCTGCTGTCTTCAAGTCCAATAAATTGTCTTCTGCACAATTTATTTTTGCACTAATATAAAGAAAGACTATTTGTTAAATAATATATCTTGGCTCCTTCTGACAAACATTGATGCTGATTCTTATTTGTTTTTGGTGAAACAGACAATTTCAACACAAATGCTAATTTATTGAAGGTTTTCTTTTATTTAATCAGAAGAAAATTGAATATACTGAAAATATATATATTTTTCTCTGTAAAAGGTATCAGAACAGCACAGACTGTCATCCAGGATGACCATCAGCAGCAAGTGTACTCCTCTCTCCTCCATGGTCAGTCTGTCACTTTTCTCTGATTATATTCCTATGATACTTTTATACAAACAATCTGATTCTTTCACACCACTAATAACCTTTGTGTTTACTTGTGAAATTAAAACAAAAAATAAAGTTTTAATACATTCATTCAAATTTCTATGATCAAATGATTTAATTTATCTTATTGAAGACTACATTTATACAAAACTAAATATCAATAGGAATGCAAAATGTTGCTGTGAATTTATTTCAGCCTAGTCTAATTTAGCTTAATTTAGCCACAAACAAACACAGATAGGTCATTTTCAACTTTTAACCCATTCAAACTCTATAATTAAATATTCTTGAAGCTGCTATTTGTTTAGATCTGATCATATTAGTTCTGTCTCATTGTTAAATCATCCAGAATAAATGTTAGTAAGCAGTAATAACCATTAATCTAATTACCGATATATGTAATTAGATTTGAATATAACTCAACAACTTCCCTAAATCAGCAAGACTGAGATTGTATTGCTTTAGAGGTTTTCTTTGTCTCTTGTTCTGACTGAGGCATCTAATAATTCAAACAATAATAGCAGGATTGAGGTAACATGTGTGAAATAGATGTAAAGAGGTGGTTCTAATGTTCTGTTTACATCAGTATCACTGACATTAAGGCAGATTAGTTTAACTGTGTGATTTCCACTTTCCTGTAGGAGATCTTGGGTCTCTATGAAACAATCAGAGGGTCTGGAAACTCTGGAAATGGTTCAGTATAAATATTAATAATCAAATAGCTGCTGGAAGCATGGAATTATACAGTAACTGTGATAAACAATGAACTCAATGACAACATTATAATTTCAGGTCAAGAACAACAGGATGGTACTAATGTGACTGCAGGGTCAGACTAACCTGGAACATTTTTTCTAGAGGGGTGAGTTCACTAAATCTGGAAGTAATCAGGATCAATAGCTTGTAGAAGAGATGATTTTGCTGTTTGACACTGATTCAGGAACTGTTTCTACATTTTTCCTTTAAAAACCTTTGTTTGGTTCTGTTGTTCAATCAGGTCCTGTCTAGACCTAAACATCTTTGATCTGGGTTCAAATCCTTTGGCTCCTCAGAACCTACCATGACAGTAGTATCAGCGGCACCAGGATGAAGTCCAGTCATCTGAGAGTTTTCCTTCTATCCAGCAGCTTTTTTATCATTAACCATCAAATACTTTATTTCACTGTTTTCAGTTATTGATTCGGATTTCCTTTTTACATTCAAAAACAAACATCAATCAGATATATTTGGAAGGGCATCAATGACGTAACAACACAACAATAGGCCTGTACGGAACATTATCTTGGTGGGCCCCATATGAAGGGCAACACCACATACTCATACATTTGAATTGAAAGATCAGAAACAGTTGATGCTGGCTAGGTAACACCCCCACAGCCTCCATCAACATTTTGCAACAAGAGTTTTTGCATACAAAATATTGAACTAAATTGTTTTTGATGTGTTTATCTATGTGGGGAGGAGGCTCTGATTGATCGTTCTCATTGAGGAGTAAACAATATCAAATATGAGGGAAAAAATAAGTAAAATTGGAAGTTAATTGCTATTTATTTTCTAAAAGCTGAAAAATATACCTGCTGTTTCTGTTTAACAAATACTATAACATGTAATGAATAATATTAGCTATTATGCTGTAAATACATTTTTCTTTATTTTACATTTTTTCAGTGAACATAAGATTTTTTAATACACTTTTTAATAACAGGGTGCAAATGTTTGTAAGGGTTGTCATGAGTTATTACAAAAAGAGAATTTTTACAAGCATTATTAATAAAATAAATTCAGTTATGTTTCATTTCTCATAGCTTCAGAATGACCACAACTTTAAAACTTGTTCTATTTTTTTTATTTATTTTTTTTTTATATCTAATCTTTATTCCAAGAGATTTTCTCACTTTTCTCTATTTCATGTCAATGCATCCAAAATGGCAGCTTTGACATCTGGATCTGGAACTAAGGCTTCTTGGTGAAGCAGTTGCTTGCTCTATTATTTTTTAGCAAATAGAACATGGGTTAGAATCTCCATGTTTTCATGCATGTTCTCTCCATGATTGCATTTTTTTAGCCTCTCCAGATTCGTCCAATTGTCTAAAATACGAAGGTGGTCTCAGTTTAAAATCATTTGCAGCAAATTCCTGTTTAAATTGCATTTATTCAATAAAATTTTCCCTGTGCTTCAAAAGATTCCGTTTTTATTATTGCCTGTGTCTGGGACCAGGGGTGTGGTGGGTCCATGCTGCTGGCTGGCTGGGGTATGTTGGGAGGAAGATTATTTTTGGGTTTATTCTCTTCATTAAGTTCATGCTGATTTGGTGTTTTTTATACAGAGTCGCATTATTGGTGTTCCAGTGGTAGCACTACCTGGTCATGTGGTTGTTTGAGTCTGCAGATAGGCTTTTACATTTACTGTTTTAAGTGACGCAGGTTAGCAGTTTTATAAGGTGGTTGGACTGATTTGATTAAAGTGTTTTCATGAGCATTGAGTAATTTTGTAATTTTGTTTTGACAGGGTTTTTACTGCTTCCTACTGTCCTTTAGAGTTTGATTTTTTTCTTTGATTATTTATTTTGTTAGTCTGCTCAGGTTGAATTATTTAAGGACTTGTGAGGGTGGATTAACAACTTTCCAATTATTTTGTTTGTTTCTTATCAAACCCTGCACGTTTGGATTCCTGTTAAATTTTAGATAGTCCCATTTACATTTTATTTATATATGGTAAATGGTATGTACTTATATAGCGCCTTTATTCAAGTTAGGAGACTTGACCAAAGCGCTTTACACTACATTCATTCACCCATTCACACACACATTCACACACTGATATACAGTAAAGTTTGGGAAAATTAACTCCTTCAGTTATTCTTTCCCTCTTGACCTGTTTACCAAGGCGCTCCAAGCCTCCAAGGCCCCTCAGAGGGCACTCCAAGCATCCTCCGAGGTTCCTGACCAGCAGTCGGCGGCCCCCTCCAAGGTTCCTGAGCTGCAGTCGGCAGCCACCTTTGAGGTTCCTTAGCCGCAGTTGGCGTCCTTTAAGGCTCCTGCAGCAGAGACGACGTCCTCCAAGCCTCCTGCAGCAGAGACGGTGTCTCCCAAGGCTGCTGCTGCTGTTCACACGGCCGCCGTCCAGAGACTCTGCCCCACCTCCAGGCCCCCCTCCAGAGACTCTGCCTCGCCTCCGGCCCTGCGGCCGCCCTCTAGAGACTCTAGACCTCCAGAGACTTTCGGTCGCCTACCTTTGGTTGGTTGTTTTTTATTTTGGACTCTGTTTTTGTTTGTTTTTTTTTGTTTTTTGTTTATTGCCCTCTTTCCTGGTTCTCCCTCCGCCCACCCTGGGTGGGTTGTATTTTGTTTTTGGACATTTGAGGGCATTTCATCATTCTGCTTCATTCTCTCTCTATCTCCTATTCTGCAGAATCTGTTAGTTCAATCTCTAACGTTCTGCTCTCTCTGCTTTTCCTCAGAGTAGCTTTGCCTCGTCTGTTCCTGTTTGGCTGTGGCGTCATCCTGGAGGGAAGCGTCGGCTGTGCTGCTTCCATCAACACTGTGACTGAGTGGATGTGCTCTCTTCGTCCTCTGGCATGGGAGCTGCCTTGGAGCTCGTCTGCCTGGCTGTGTGTTTCCTGGACGGGGCCGCCTTTTACAACTGCTCTTTGTGTCTCTGCTTCCGTCTCCTTGAACCCCAGTCGGCCTCGGCAGATGGCCGCTCACACTGAGCCTGGTTCTGCTGGAGGTTTCTTCCTGTTAAAAGGGAGTTTTTCCTCTCCACTGTTGCTACAAGCATGCTTAGTGTGAGGGATTGTATTTGAGTCAATGAGTCGATGCAATCAACTGGTTTTCCTTAGATAGAAAACTTTGTATCAATTTGACTGTATGATCTGGTTGAACTGCGAAGTGCCTTGAGATGACATGTGTTGTGAATTTGACGCTATATAAATAAACTGAATTGAATTGAATTGAATCTGGAACCTGCCCTGAAGTGAGGCCCTCTGTAACGATCTTTGTTCTGTTGGTTGTCTCTAAGTTTTTAGTTTGACGTTTATCCATGGTTTTCAGTTTTTTTTTCAGCTTTATTGGTCTAATATGGTAAGAAAAACCTAAGAAACTTAAGTTTCTTAGGTTTTTCTTTGCTTGTCCTCTGTTGCCCTCTTGTGTTTCCTTTTTGCCTTGGCTTCCTCATCAGCTTCTCACACCTGCTCCTTATCAGCTCGTTAGTCCTGCCTTTGTTCATTCAGCCATAAATGCACTCCCTGTGCAGTCCCGCTTACTTCGTCTTACCCTGGCTCCTTGTGATTGTTTTCCCTGATGTCTCCATGGTTCTGGTTTGTGTTTAATTTTTATGTTGGATTTTTGGATGCCTGTTTTGTTTAACATTTTTTGGATGGATTTTTGGATTCCTGTTTTTGCTACCTGTGTTATCCCAATAAATCTGCAAGAACTCTCCTCAGCCTCACTGCCCCTGCATTTGGGTCCTGACACAAACCTCCAACACAACCGTGACAAACAGACCTTTAAGGTATTACTGTGTGGCCAACAAGCACTTCTTTTGGGAACAAAATATTTGTGCCCAAGAAATAATAGTTTCTTCCCTTGAAAAAATAATTAATGAGCAAACTTGTTCTAATGATTGTCTTACTTGTGGCCACAGCATATGCATATGGTGCGAACAAAGTTCTAAAACACAATCCCTCTACAGCACACCTTTTTCTAATAGAGTAAAAAACTAAAAAGATAGTCAAGGATTGTTTGATGAGGCTTTGTTTTAGCGGTAGACTTTTTAAAGAATCTCGTTATAAACTATATAGGTATTCTGATCCTGGGTTTGCAAGCATTCCTCATCAGTGAGGCTTTTAAATACAATATTTACAGTGAGAAAGGAATAATGACCAGATGTACAGATGTGTAAGGGACTGTGCAGTAAAATAACACCCACTACGGTCCAACTGATGTTTTTCTCAACTATCTCATGTGTTGGGTTTTAATCCAGAGAAATGTGAGTTTAAAAGATTAAGAGGAAATAATCAACACAGAGACAGGGTTTTGTAATGACGTCAGCATCTGCAGAAGCAGAGAGAAGGTGTTGGCTCTGAAACCAGCACCGTCTCACACAGATCCCTTCATGGCAAAGCCTTTTATTAACAGTTTACAACATCATAAGGCGGGCCTAAAACAGAAGACCCAGTAATGATTATCTGGGAGGATGCAGGTAATAAGATAGGGTTAGGGTTGACCAACTGGCTGGATGGAAGTCACACAACCGTGTGATTCTGCCTCATGACCTACTGGAGGTCATAAAAGTTTATGACCCTTCTGGTTGAATCACAGGATACAAATGTAGCATCTTCTTTCTTTCAATGTTTCATATGTCCACACAATAATTTTATAATTATCACTCTAACATCATGTTTCAGCTTAAGGTCCAATTAAAGGAGGAAATGATGCAAATATGTTTATGTGATAAGTGCAAAGTGATCCAATTAAGCAGCAAATAAGTGCATTCATTACTTGTCTCATGGTGATATGCTCATCCGTTAGGCAGTCGTGATCTATAACTGTGTTGCAGAAATCATCACTATGTGAAGAAGATGCAGGTAGAGGAGAAAAAGAAGAGGAAGGACCTTCACTTCATCTGCAGCAGTGATTTACCGTCACAAGGCCTGTTATACTGCATCGTTACGGAAGATCCAGCTAATGATTTTTTATCAGTTTGTTTCTTTTCTCTTACTTCTCTGTACTATTACAGTTTTTTACATTTATCTTCATCCTTCACAGTTGCAGGGATCTCTGGCTATGACTTGATCAGAGATTTTTTCCTCTTCTATTTGGCTGCGCAACGAGTCTCAAATTATTATTTACACACCCTGAAGGCTGACTGTATGAGCCGATGCTTTCTTTGTGGTGTGGATGGACAGAGTCCTCCACCTCAGCTGTCGATCTCTGCAGTTCATCCAAATGATCATGGGCCTCTTGGCTGCATATTTTATCAGTCTTCTCTTTGCCTGAGCTGAAGGTTGAGAGGGATGTCCGGGTCTTTGTAGAAATGCAGTGGTCTGATACTCTTTCCATTTCAATATTATCAAATGCAGAGTGCTTCTTTGGCTTTTTAAACTTCACAACAGTATCTAAAACCTGCCTGGTGTTTTCCTTTCTTACACATAAAAAAAACTTACAAAAGATTTTATTACACAGACCAACCATTAATTATTTCAAAGGAACTTAAAGGGGAAAAAAAAGAACAATTGCAAAAAATCAAAGATTTTATTACTCACTGTAGTTAGGTTCTACACCAGCAGTTAGTGACATGTTCACAAGGAGCCTCATGAATGTGGGGATCGCTGAAGAAATTTAGCCAAACGGTTCAACGCCTCATGAGGCTATTTTTATCTGTCATGTCTGCGTGCATTTTTCCCTTTTCTCCGCCCGTTTCTCTCTCCTTTGTCTCAGTATTGTTTTCTCTGTTCTTCCATGTCGGGAAGCCACTGGGCTTGGTGTATCACGTGGTATAACCGAACTCGCACTCAATTGGTCTGTAGGTTCCTTGGACGCTTGACCACTAACGTAAGAACTCTAAAAGCTGCGCCTGTAAACCAGAAAGTGCTCAATATGATTTTAGGTTGTAGTTTCTATTTTGGTAATCGTTTAGGGTCCGCACAAGACATCTTTTCGGTCTGGACCTGGACCGGAGACCGCCTATTAGTGACCCCTGCTATATAATGTTTGAGGGGTTAAGGGTTAGGCAAATTTTCGGACACAGGCCTGGATACATGACATGGAACTCTGATCTTCCTCATCTGGATTCCTGATAACTCAAATGAATTACTCAACTAAAGACAAAACAACCACTGACTTTTCTTCAATGGTAATTTTAAAACTAGTGTCTATTTCTGCTTTTTGATCAACGCACAGAGTGTGTTCTTTCATAACTTCTTCCTCTTTGCAGGATTGGCCATTAACATATTTAAAATGCAACTTGTCACTCACCTGTTTGAATATGCAGATGTTCATATTGACACAATACTGAGAGATCTTTGGTAGTCCAAGCATTTCACTGAAGACTGCTTCCACCAAAGCATTAAGGAGAAGCATTACTGTGAATCAAGGAATGAAAAAAGGAACCTGTAAGTCTAAATTTACTCTATGTACTTTGTTTTACTGTATTGATCAAAAGCATATTTCTAATAAATTACATCTGTTATGGGATTTACTTATTTTTAAAAAAAAAAGAAGTAAAATCATCTGAGGGTTGCATGTTGCTACAAGCTTTGACCTTTGCAAAAAAAGGTAATATTCATTTAGAGTGAAGAGAGCTTCAGTGTAAATTCACTTTCAAATCTTATACTTTGACAAGGGCATTCCTACACAACAGTATGTATTCATATAAAAAACTGCAGTATCAGTTTTTAAATATATTACAATTTCTGGTAAGTTAGGATTGTTCGTTCTTGCTAACTCTAAGCAGATTCTGTTCCTACATCACCGTGAAATTATGCTGCTTCTACCATGTTTCACTGAGAGGATGGTGTGTTGTGAGATGTGTAATGGTGTTTTACATGTAGGCCTATAAGTTATATTGTTGTCTCTTCTGACCAGAACCTTTTTTCAACATAGTTACTTTCTACTCTACATCTCTTCTGACAAATTACAAACTTAAAACTTACTTTCATTTCTCTTCTTGTCACTCTACCATAAACACCAAAATTACTAGTTGTCACATTAGCAGATTCAACCTCATTTGTGGATCTCTGCAGCTCCTCCAAAGTAACCATGAGCCCCTCTGCTGTTTCTCTGATTAATGCTGTCCTTGCTGTTCCTCTCTGTAGGTGGACAGTCATATCATGTTAGGTGAACAGTGAAGCCATTCTCTTTATTTTCAGATGCTGGATTAAACAAAGCTTGGTATGATGGTCAGAGGATGGGAGGATGTTCAATAACCTGAACCTGTTCTAAACTTCTCCAAAGCTTCCTTGGCTGTCTGCTATTTTCTTTGATCTTTATTGGGCAGTTTATTCCATAATCTAATGTTCGTTATAGGCCTTCGTAGAACAACTGATATTCGGTTCCTTCCAACTGGATTAAAATGTTTGGCAATAGATTCTGTTAAATAACATAGAGAATGAAAGAAGATTTGAAATGTATTTTTTCAGCAGCTTCTCTGTTCTATGAGGATGTTGGTTCTGTTAATTCAGCTCTGATGATAAAGGGAAAAACAACTTCCTTGTTTAGATCAGAAAGAGATTTAACCTGCATATTTCTTCCTCCTTAAATTGTTCCCATTCAATAATGTCTCTGTGTTTGTAATGCAGGGAGCATGGTGTCCTAACATATAGGTCTTTGAACAGTTTTTTTTATGAGGGTTGGTGGCCATTACAGCTACTTGTCATACAGCATCAACCTTCATGTAACACGTATCAGGTCACAGACATTATAAAGAACCAATCAGAGTCCCATGCAACATTATAGCAATGAGCTGTGTTCAAAATCAACATGTGGAACATTTGACAAAAATATTAATTTATTAGACACGTCCTCTCAGAAAACCTATAATATCTGTTTGTATTTTATAAAAGAGTAATCACTGAGTCGATTAAAGTGAAGTTAGACTTGCTCTTATTGGACTGTTGATAAGGTGATGTCATGAAGACAGGTGGATTGTTGATGTATATTTTGTGACAACGCCAGGTGGCACCTAAACATCTGCTATTTTTTTATTTAGAAATAATAATTAGAGTTCCACATAATAATAGTGCTATTTAATTTACTCTTTCTACTCCTAGAAATAGGATAAAGACAAGTATAAGAGGTACTATATTTACATTGATTTTATTTTTACATAGATTTCCACACAGTCCATAACTAAATTATTACAAATATTACTGTCTGGTAAAAATCCTTGAATCCAGCTGTTGATTTTGGATATTATTCCATTACAGATTAGTGTTATATTTTCTTTTATAATTGTTTGAATGAACTCATTCTTAGTGTTGTGCTTTTTAGATGATACTGCGAAAAAAGAAAAGCGATATAAGGAGCTATTTAAACAGTCAGAAAGTATGTAACATAGGATATATAAAAGGTTGTGTTACATTTAATATTTTAGTTGTATAATAGTAACATCATAGGAAACACAGATATCCAGTAATAATGATGCAGGGCAGCTTAAAGGTGAAGCATCTGGCTCTTCAGTGCTTCAGGTGATGTCTAAATGATTAAGGAGAAACTTTTTATTTATATACTATATAAATATAAATTCATACTTGATATTGCTGAATTTAGTGAAACAATGAGTGGTGATGCAGCACAGATAGAGAAGTGTCTGGAACTTCGGGGCTTCAGCTGACAATCTAATTTAGTTCACTATGAGAAATTGGATTCAATGATGCTGCATGATTTTTAGTGTAGTTTGCTTATTTACAAGTGTGTTTTGTATGCTGTTATCTCCACTATAGATGTAGTATGTACAAAATATCTTTGCAATGTTATGATAAAATTAGGGCTGCAACTAATGATTATTTTGCAAATCAATTAATGTGATGATAATTTGTTCCATTAATAATCGGATTACAAAAGCTTCCTTAAAGAAGATTTTTTTATGAAATTAAACCAGGGGAAACTAAAATGTTTCCTCTTGAGGAGTTCTGGATGAAGAATATTGACAGACAAAAACATTGTTAATATAAAATGCAAAATGTTTCCATATTTTTTTACAATGTTAATTTAATTACTGCTCTAAGTGGGTCACTCTGTCAGGTATGTTTTAGATTCTCTATACTCCAGTTGATGATTAATCTATTACTAAATTTGACATTAATTCATTAATGAATTAATCATGATTAATCTGATTAATTGTTTCAGCCCTTTAAAATACATGAAATGGGCTACACAGAGTAACTACAGCCCATATGTACAACTTGTAAGTTAATATTTTAATAATCAGTGTCAGTTCCTCTTCTAGTTCCAGTGCACATGTAAATACAATACATTTATTTGCCGTCCCTTGAATGTATTATTTTGCTTTGTTTCATTATACAGAGACAGCCTTTAAAAGATAAGAGTGGGGTTTACCTCTGCACAATTCTATATCTTTAAACGAAAATACAAGATGAATCCAGCAGAAATATTTAGACTATATTTGATTGAATAGGCAGGTATTTACCTTCTGTCTTAGTCACGTGATGCTTCAAACATTGATAAACAGCATGTAGTTTGTTTAATGCTTATAAAATTTTTATAAATGTAGCAAGAAATGCTGCTTTTCTCGTTAACCCTTGTGTAATGTTCATATTGTTTTTACTCAGTCAGCGTTTGTGGGTCTGATGGACCTATTGCATTTTGTGGCTTTTAATACCTCACAATAAAACAATCTTATGTTAAATTATTGAACAGATGTTTACCTTACTCCAATTACAATTACAAGCAGTATAAACAATATATATGGTTAATATTTGCCCTTTACCTTTGTTAGGTCAAATTTATAACCTATTATCTAAAACTTAATAAAGAAAATAAATTAAAATCAAGATGTGAGCGGAAACTAATTTACAAGGAAAGCATGGTTTTTCAAAACTACTGACTTTTATTTCTTTGAACTTGAAATTTAACCTATTCAGGTGCACAACACAAGCTGAACACATGAACACAGAGTAAACATATAAGACACATTGGCCCCATTGAACACATTAACTTTAGCCACTAGTCTATACAACGCATGGGGGGCAGAGCTTTACTGTGTGTGTTGCAGATATACTTTTTGCACTTGATGCATGTATATTGTGTTTTCCGTCCATCTTGGGTCCTCACACTTTGCACCACTTCTTCTCGTTGCTGGTGTTCACAACCTAGAATAATGAAATGATCAGGAATTTTACTAACACCTCTCTCTCTCTCACACACACACACACAAGACACGAGTGCCAGACATGTACTGCAACCACATCACACCATTATTTCAGGCTTTGCAGATTGTGGTTCTGTCAGTTGGGTAGACAGGGCATGAGCATTCTCCTCCTGAATCATCCTACCATTGCTGCAGAGGCTAGGGGATTTGTTTTCTTCTCTCAATTTGTGGTCTCACCAATGCCTTTCCCAGATCCTCAAGAAATAGCCGTCTTTTCTGGAGCTTCACTCGTTTCCACTCTGGGGTCAGTGCCATCAAAGGCATTGTACGCTGAGATGTCCAACATGTCAAAGAATAGAGCGTGGAGTCCTCTGCTTGCAGCTGTAGGCCGTCACCAGCTTGTCCATGTTGTCTGCTCTTCCTTTTGTGGCATTATAATCCGTGATGATCTCTGGTTTGTGATGTTCCTGGTCACAGATTCTTCCACCCCCATGCAGTGTACTTATGAGTAACACATTCTTGCCTTTCTTTGGCACATAGGATTCCAGGGATGTGTCAGCCATGTATGCAAACTTGGAAGACTTGACAGGCCTGTTCTTTGAAGTCAGCAGTTGAGGCGGGAGCTCTGACCGGTTTTTCTGAGGGGCTCCTCCATCAGGTTTCCCTGTGTAGACTTGTAAGTTCCAAGCAATTGGCATCAGCTGTTCATCAATGGTGACATTTGTTGATGTAGAGCGGGGGGAGGTGGTGCACCCACTTGTCCCACACTGTCCTGATGGCAGCTAATTTGTCTCTCTGCCGTCGAGCTGGTCTGTGATCTCGTTGTCAAAGCGGATAATCCTGGAAATGATGTGAAAGTTTTCCAGCAACATTATTTTACGGAAAATTTCTCTGGCAGTTTCTGATCCCACACGGATTCTATGGATTCCGCTTTGGACCTGAAAACTCCAGCAAGGATGAGAACTCCGAAGTAAGCATCTTATTGAGTTTGGTCCATTTCCTTTCACCTCTCTCCAAAAACACATCTTCCTTCTAAATTAGTGCAGCCAAGAATTCCTGGATGGAATCTGTGACGAAAAGCTCAAAAGAAGACTTGATGTCCTGCATGTGAGTAACTGCCATCCATGTTGACTCTGGTTGCATCCTTATCACATTGGCAGCCTTGCGGGATGGCTCTTTTCTATCTTGCTCTTTTCTCAATTTCCGAATTTTTTGTCTTTGTTTTGGAACTGGCTTATGTTAAATCTCATCATCTTGTTCAGAGTCACTGTCAGACTCTGAATTTTCAGAAATATGATCCTCAAATACTGAAACCTCTTTTTCTGAATCCTCTCCCTCTACATCATCAAAAACGTCTCTCTCTTCCAAAATTAATTCCAGGGCCCTCTGCGCTGAGTACCTTTTGGCCATCTTGATCGGTTGTGATAAGAATCCCGCCTCCATTTTTTAGCAGATAGACAGAGGGTCAAACATTTGAGAAAAATAGAGCAGACAGTGTTTTTTTGTCTGTGTTTCTGCACCTGCGGTTCCCACACAAGGTTTAAACATTTTTGTCAACACTGCTCTCATTTTCTTGCACATTTGACCCTATGATGTTCAGTGTACCTACACTCTGTCCGTCTCCTGTCTAGGCCTGCTTGTGTGTGCGGCTTGTGTGTGTGTGTGAGTGTGTGGGTTGGTGGGTGGGGGTTGGGGGTGTTGGGGGGGCTACACAGTAAATCAATTTCCACAGTTCTATTAGCCCCAGGTCCAGTGAACCCGAACTCTTATATGTAATAGAAATGTGTAGGGGGGATGTATGGTGTGTGGTCATTAAATATGTATTCTGATATATGTTCTTCACAGAAAATGAGCCAAAGTCAGTTTGTCTCAGTTTGAAAAATGAATTCATTGTATAATTTTTCTTTTAATAAAAAATGAAAACACCACACAAGTGTTAAACAAAATGCACCCTGGTGCTCACATCAAGCTTAAAAAAAGAGCATGCATATAGCATAGGACCAATGACATCAGCCCAAGGAAACTTAAAACCAATAGTGTCCCTACATTCCCCCTGCAAGGAGCTGATACTAGTAGCTCACAGAGATGAGAAAAGTTGGTGATGATGTTTTAAAGGTTCAGGCTTGTTATTGTTTTCAGAATAGTGTTTAATTGAATTATCATCCTGATAAATAGATGTTCTTTTTTGATTATGTCTTAATCTCCTGCATGATGTGCAGAGACTGTTTTCATTAGAAACATTGATAAGACTATAATTTTCTTACTGGTTGAAATATTTAAATGTAGTTCCTGGATCTGAGGATGAAACAGATCAACATTAGGGGACAGTTTTCCATAGACATTTAAGAAATATTTCAGAAAAAATATGTCCAAGCAGGATCTTTCAGTTCACTGTCTGAAATTAATCTAATCGATTCCTTCATTTCATCTACATCAGGTCATCACCTTAATAGTTGGTTAAAGAAACGTTGGCTTAATATTTTACAGTCTTCTTTGATTCTCTTGTTTTCTCCATCTTAGACACACAGCTGAGATAAAAATTATTCATCTGGCAACAATGATGTGGTGGAGTCGGATTCTGCTCTTTCTGATGTGTAAGTTGATGAAAGCAACTAAACTCACTGGAATCTGTTGGAGGAAATAATGAGCCTGATTCGGAGGTTCTTCCGGCTTGATTTTTTTTTCTTCTGTTTTTATAGCTATAGTGAAATAGTGGTAGAGTTTTTATCATTTATTAGTTTTCACAGCAATATCTTTATGTTTTCAGGTCAGAGTTGTTTCATCAACTGTCAGCTCTATGAGTATCTCTACATTAATGAGGAAAAGAACTGGACTGAAGCTCAGCAGTACTGCAGAGAGAAACACACTGACCTGGCCACAGTGTCTAACATGACAGACATGAAAAGACTCCTCAGTATCAGAGCAGGAGATAAGAGGGATGCTTGGATTGGTCTGTATGATCAGACAGATGGTATCAGAACATGGTACTGGTCTCTGCCTGGAGTGGAGTTCAATGAAAGGGAGACAAACTGGAGCCCACAACAACCAAATGATTTGGCAGGGCCTCAGAACTGTGGGGGTCTGTATTTGAGTCTTGGATGGCTAGATGTTGGTTGCGGAATTGAAAGACGTTACCTCTGTTATGATGGTAAGAATTAGGAATGTTTTATTTTTTATGGATTACCAAACTGTATATTTCAGATAGTTATTTTTTTTTTTTTTTTTTTTACAGGAAAGCATTTAAAGTTAATGTGATGTGAGTTTGTCTGTTTACTCCACAGAGACAAATATAACCCAGAAATACCACTTGATTAGCGAGAAGAAGACCTGGCAGGGAGCTCAGAGTTACTGCAGAGAGAAACACACAGACCTGATCAGTGGAATGAAGCAGCTACAGGATGGAGAACTGGAGGAAATGATGAACTCTGTGGAAGCAGGGACATACATATATTTTGGTCTGTTCAGAGACTCCTGGAGGTGGTCAGATGGAAGCAGTTTTTCTTTCAGACACTGGAATGACCAGTTAGTCAATCAGCAATACAACACTGGTCTATGTGCCATGGCTGTGTTTGATGATGAAGGCAGATGGAAGACTGACAGCTGTGATCAGAAAAAAACCCTTCATCTGTTATGATGGTGAGTTGGTCCCACATGAATACAAATGTGCATGGTTAATTATTGAATGTAAGTATTTCCCTTAATGAGTGCATTGTGTTTGTTTTAAAATATGACTTAATTGAATTAAAAAGACATTTTCACCCCAAATTGTTTATGTTCAAACTGAAAATGTTTCTGTTTGTCCAATGTTTATTTTCTGATTCTTGTTTCTAAATAATTACTGAAATAAATTTGAAAAAAATCTTAGTTTGCACTCATATCTTCTCTATCAGATAAAGTGATCCTGATCAAAGAAAATAAAACCTGGGAGGATGCCTTATACTACTGCAGAGATCACTACCATGACCTGGTCACCATCACCAGCCTGGATGAGCAGAGATGGATCCAGGAGAAAGCCAAGAAGGCCTCGACTGATTATGTCTGGATGGGACTGCGCTACAACTGCTTGATGAAGGCCTGGTTCTGGGTCTGTAAGGGGAACTGGGGCAGCAACCCGAGCCCGGCCTCAGAAAGATGGAAGAATGACTGTGACATGTCTGGAGCCATGGATGCAGGAGGACAACATAAGTGGTTCCAGAGAAATCCCTCAGAGGAACTGAATTTCCTTTGTTCTAAGATTTAAAGCTCAATCTGCCCTCTGGTGTCATCATTTTTAATTTTCCCTAAAATTAGTTTGTGTGATGATAATGATCATATATTTTCTTAGTCCAAATGTTGGGGTAAAACAATTACATGTATTAAAACGAAATTGTTCTCATTTCATGTGGTGTTGAATAAAGATACATATTTGATGTTTGACTTTTTAGGTTGTTTACTTTTGAATAAATTGATTGCATCTAGAACTGTCTACTCTTTCTAATGAATTGTACATTTATATAAGTTATTGGACTATCTTTTTAGAGGATTCATCTTTAAATGATCTATTGAGTTTAGAAAATATGTAGGCCTATATACTTTAGATGATCAGTTTATTTTCTTGTGGAGTAAATGTCACAAAAGATGAATCAGTAGGCAGGAGAAATTAGAAGTAGTTGGACGTAATTCTACTTCTAATATTTTCTGCCTGGCTGCAAAAGAACCGCCCAGCACTGATCTTCATTAGCCTCTCATTTTCATGAAGAGCTTTATTTTTTAGACTTTTCTTTCTGAGCTCGATGAACAGCTTCTGTGTACTACCCTAGTGATGACACCATTGATTCAAGCACTGTAATCTTTATCATATCTCTCCTCTGAAGGATTCTTGACAGAAAACTGAGCTCTGTTGGGGCATCATACACAACTACAAGACTGAAAACAAAGGAGTTGAGAACGTTATAGATTCCTTTGTATTTTAGTCTGTTGAATCCCTCTTAACAGCATTGGCTGATGAAGAAAATTGTACCTGGAGCACTTTGTAGTTCTCCCATAACTGTCTTATAGTTCTCTCTCTTGAAGCAAAGCAGCAAACAGTGGGGACACATCCTATGATGAGAGAATGCTGGTCAACGGCTGTGTATAACTCTCTCTGGTTCTTAGGTGAGGTTTGATATAGACTGTAGAGCTTGTAAAAATTAGCTGAAATGTTTTAGTCCACTGACCTTTTTCAGGACATCACCAATTCTAAATCCTAGGCAATGATTTAACCAGTGCCACAGAAACAATATCTGCATCGCAATTTTTTATTTTTATTTTACCTTTATTTTACCAGGAAGTCCCTTGAGATAAAATCTCTTTTTCGAGGGAGACCTGGCCAAGGGGCAGCAGTACAATAAGACATATGAAAACACATAAAAACAACATAATAAAATCAATCATAAACTAGACTTTAGAATAACAGTTACAATTCCCTGTGCAAGCGGTTTTCGATAGTGATTTAAAATGCTGTAGCGGAATAAGAGTCCGTAATTGCAGGAAGTTTTAAATATTGTGCCACGACAATGGTGCTGCATGGGAAAATGATGTTTTGCCAAGGTCTGTGTTGATCCTGGGAATAGTGAAAAGAACATGACTTGAAGAGCGTGAGTTGTAACCACTGTTAGCTACGGACATGAGGTGACACAGGTATGGAGGGAGTTTACCCAGGATGGCCTTGTAAATAAAAGTAAGCCAATGATGTTGTCTTCTGAGGCTTAGAGAGGGCCATGAAACCAGAGCATACAGTTCACAATGATGAGTCCTGAAGGCAGAGTTGGTGATGAAACGTAAAGCACTGTGATAAACTATGTCCAGCATTCATATATATGATGTCTCCATAGTCCAGAACAGGAAGGAAGGTGGTCTGAACAAGTCTTTTCCTCACTGATGGAATCAATGAGGATTTTTGTCTGTAGTAAAAGCCAAGCAGGGCTTTCAGCTTTTTTAACATATTATTTAAATGTGTTGTGAAAGACAATTTGTCATCTATCCATATACCCAGGTACTTATAACAGGACACAATCTCAATTGCTTCTCCACTTAAGGTCTTAATGCCGTGATGCTATGAGTTTTGGGAGCAAACTTTAGAGAATGTCATAAATTTTGTCTTTTTTACATTTACAGTAGGACCAACTTCAGCTGATTTAGGGAGACACGAAGTTGATGGAAAGCAGACTGAGGATCATTCAAGGCATTGTTAACTGAAGAGGCAATTGAATATATTATGGTGTCATCAGCATAGAGGTGAAAGTTAATAGATTTCAAGTTACTTTCAATGTCATTTATAAAAATAGTGAACAGGGCAGTTGCCAAAATGTAACCTTGAGGAACTCCCTTAGTCACTTCCAAAAAGTCAGATTTAAGTCTGTCCAATTAGATACATTGTGTTCTGTCTGAGTTTTTAAACCACTCTATGGCAGAGTCACTTATTCCAAGCTTGCAGAGTCTGGCTAAAAGTAGTTGGTGGTTGACAGAGTCAAATGCCTTAGACAAATCCATTGTCTAAGGCATTTATTATATCATTTAAAACAGACACAGCAGCTGTTATGGTACTGTGACCTGCTCTGAAGCCTGACTGAGTTTCACACAGGAGGTTGTTGACTGTAAGGAACTGTTTTAGTTGGGAGTTGACTTGAGATTCAAGAATTTTAGCAAGTACTGACAGGTTTGATATTGGTCTGTAGTTATCCAGGTCTGTTGGCTCCCCTCCTTTTAGTAGAGGTAAAACGTAAGCAGCTTTCCAAATTTTTGGAGTACAGTTTAATTGTATACTTAGATTAAAAATGTGAGCAATAGGCTCTGCAATAAACTCTGCCACCAACTTCAGGAGATAAGGGTCTTATCCATCAGGCCCAGGGAACTTTTTATGGTCTATGGTCATAAGTGCTTTCTTAGTTGCATCAATAGAAATGGGTTGTAGGACAAATTTGGATTGAGGAATTGCTGATGGGAGAGGATAATCAGTGCTGTCTAAGTTTACAGATACTGAATCAGAAAGAGAGGTAACAGGACCAGAGCTAGTTGAGACAAAATGTTCATTAAACTGCTTAGCTATATTCTGTTTGTCGTGTATAACAACTGAGTCTACTATGATGCTTTCTGGCAGATGTAACTTAGTCTGTGAACCTGATAAAGATTTGATCTGCTTCCAGAATTTTGTTGGATTGGCAAAGTTTTCTGAAATGGACTTCAAATAAAATTCTGATTTTGTTTTCCTAGTTTGAAGTGTGCATTTATTTCTTAGAGCTCTAAATTTGGTCCAGTCTGAGGAGGAATTTGTTAGTCTTGCTTTGGCCCAAGCAGAATTTCTTTCTTGGATTATATTCAGGAGCTCATCCATGACCCAGGGATTATTCCTACCAGAGATTCTAAATTTCTTTATGGGGGCATGTTTATTGCAAATTTCCAAAAAAGTGCTCTGGAAGTATAGCCAGGCAGTCTCCACATCTTGTATTAAACTAACCCGACCAATACTACTGTTGTATAAATCATGGAAAAAAGCTTGTGTATCGAATTCCTTAAAGTGCCTTTTGAAAATATAGCAGGATTTGGTTCTAGGTAGTTTTGCGTCTCTCACAACAGCAATGGCACAATGATCACTGACATCGTTGCAAAAAATCGCTGTGGACGTGTATTTATGGGGCTTATTGGTTAGAATCACATCCAGTAATGAAGACTTGCTGTGATCTTTTGAGTTTAACCTTGTCGGGCTATCTATAAATTGTGTAAGATTAAGTTTATCACATACATTCTTGATGTTAGCTGAGGCTGGAGAAACCCAGTTCCTGTTAAGGTCACCCATAAGTATAAGTTCAGTATCACAGTGACTACTGTATGTAAGACATCTGAGAGGGATGATAGTGCTTCTGGTTTGGCGGAAGGTGGTCCATAACAGCCCACTAGCGTAAACTGAAGCGTTACAGTAAGATTCACTTTAATTGCTAGTAATTCAAGTTGTTTTTGTTTAGTTATTGCCAGTGATAAAGAAGAGCACAATTTAGTTTTGATGTAAATAGCTACACCACCTCCCTTGCCAATTCTATCA
Organism: Cyprinodon tularosa; assembly: GCF_016077235.1. Taxonomy (NCBI): domain Eukaryota; kingdom Metazoa; phylum Chordata; class Actinopteri; order Cyprinodontiformes; family Cyprinodontidae; genus Cyprinodon; species Cyprinodon tularosa. The sequence continues at coordinate 95,090 of NW_024037946.1, forward strand.
GCTCTATACACATTGTAACCATCCAAAGCAATAACGTTATGTTTCAGTTAAAACCAAAACGTCAGGATCCGTTGTGAGTAACCACAGTTTTATCAAGTCCAATTTAGGCAGTAGACTTCGTACATTGAAGTGAATAAGGCCAAATCCTGATCTACATTTAAAGGGTGTGGGTGTGATATTATGAATGGGACCAGGATTTGGTTGCACATTGCCTGATAACAAAAGGAGCAGCAGAATGACACATTTTAAATTGTGCCAGCGCTTCTAGATAGCAGATTTGGTACCTTTGGGAGGGGACGCTAAAATAACCCTGTTGGTATTATATTGGTCTTGATGTTTTTGTAGCTGGAAGAGGTAAGTTTGTTCAGGCATGAGAAGAGATTCTTCCTTATAGAAAAAAGCCTCTCTGGTTAAAGAATATAGGAGGATATTTAGTGGATCATGTTGAATGCCATCATGTTTCACTGTGTACTCCAAAGTACCAGGAAGGGACAAAAACCATAACAAAACTAGCAGGAGCATTGTAAAGAAATTGGACTGAGAGAGAGAGAGTTGTAGATGTAATACTTTGTAGATGCAGCAGGAGCAGAGGCCCAGCAGAGGCCCAGGATGGAGGAGCAGTTAGTGGTCAAGCAGTGCAGGCAGTGCAGGTAGTGCAGGCCCAGGATGGAGGAGCAGCTAGCAGCCAGGTAGTGCAGGCCCAGGATGGAGGAGCTGATAGCAGCCAGGTAGTGCAGGCCCAGGATGGAGGAGCAGCTAGTAGCCAGGTAGTGCAAGCCCAGGATGGAGGAGCGGCTAGCAGCCAGACAGTGCAGGCCCAGGATGGAGGAGCAGCTAGCAGCCAGGTAGTGCAGGCCCAGGATGGAGGAGCTGATAGCAGCCAGGTAGTGCAGGCCCAGGATGGAGGAGCAGCTAGTAGCCAGGTAGTGCAAGCCCAGGATGGAGGAGCGGCTAGCAGCCAGACAGTGCAGGCCCAGGATGGAGGAGCGGCTAGCAGCCAGACAGTGCAGGCCCAGGATGGAGGAGCAGCTAGCAGCCAGGCAGTGCAGGACCAGGCCCAGGCTAGGGAGGCGGCTGGAAGGCTAGCAATAGTATTGTCCCGTGCCAAGAGTCAAAGAATTCCAATTGTTTTAACTGTAATAATAAAGTCTACAAAGGTTTAGTCTAAACAGCTAAAATTAAAGTTTAAGGTTTGTCTAAAATCCACAATTAAACTTATTTAAAACAACACATGCTTCTCAGAGCAACACAGCACATGGGTGACCTGCCGCCATCTTGGATCATTATGGCCTTTCTGTTCAGCATTACTGAAGCTGCATCACATGCAAAGACTGTTAAGTAATTGCCAAAAGACTGGTCATCAAAGCTATATTTTTTAAGACATCCCAGCAGTGGCTTTGTGATAACATCTGCTGTGGTTCCATCCCGCTCCATCAGCTTAAAAATTTATATAAATGCTAACTATATGGTTATTTTGGTTTTCCCCAATCTAAAGCCCAACAGCATAATCTTAGACACCTGCTCCACCAGTGCTCCCTCTGGTGACAGATGGAGATCATTGGTACATGACTGAACTCACTGATTACATTTGTCTTCAAAACACATTTTAAAAACATGAGTTTAGCAATATATATATATATATATATATATATATATATATATATATATATATATATATATATTCATTTTCTGCATTCGCTGCAAACCATTGATCATGTTATTATAAACTTAGAAAGTATAACATTAAACTTAATTTAATGTTATATAGTTTGAAAAATAGCATGATGCAATGCCACATAGATGAGAATATTTGTCTCGTAGCCCATCAGAGCCAGAGGGTGTGTAGAGCAGCACCAAGTACCAGCCATAAGCGCACAATGCCTAAGTTGGCAGGTAGGATTACTCATTAAGTGAATATTATTTTAATCTATATACACAGAATAATCTTTATACTCCGAAGTATGACCATTTTGTTCAAATATAACTTAGTATCAGAAGCAAAAAGAGTAGTGATAATGGAATAGCTCCTGTTGGTATGGAAGAAACAAGGTATGGCTGATATATATTGTGTGACCAAACAAGTATAAGTTCTAAATGCTTTCTATACCCAAGGCATATAGGTGACTGGTTATAATTTTAACATTAAAAGTAAATGGTAGCAACACAAATCCCACATGTGAAATTGAATATTATGAAATGTGAAATGAAGCAGAACACTTAGCCCTTGACATACTGTATCTTAATTGGTTAAGTTTGAATGTATTTTCCATATCGAATGTGCTAATGCTTTAAAGATTACTATTGTTTTAAGTGATGTAGTTCCAGAAGAGTTTAAAGAAACTGGAGTAAGTGTGAAATATTCATATTTTCAGTTATTTTATTTCCCTTTTAAGGTTTAAAAATATGTGAACATTTATTTGACAAGAATTCTGATATTGTTGAAAAGAATATGTTAGAAAGAATTATGATTTGAGTCCGCACTCATGTTTAAATGAATCTACAGTAGTAGCCATTCAAAATTTCCCTACTTTCCTTGTTTGGCACTTGGCTCATCTTTGGCTCGTCCTTGGCTGGTCCCCTATAATTCCATTTTAAACATCTAAAATATTCTTTCTGTCATGACTGGACATTAAGATCTAGCGAGAGGCATCATCTCCTGGTCAGACCCTGTAATTCAGTGAAAGGGTGTAGTCACAGTAAAAAAAAAAAGAGAAGGCCAGTGGCTGGAAGTTGGAGGGGTTTTGCTGCCATTTGGCTGGCTTTTGAATGGGAAGGGCTATTTTGAATGGCTGCTACTGTGCATTGTGCATAAACCCTAAAGTGTTCTGTATTTGAAGTAAATGGTAAACGACCTGTACTTATATAGTGCTTTTACAACTCAGGAGACTAGACCAACATTTAGTCATTCACACATTCACAGACACACTGATAGTGGCAAACTACATTGTAGCCACAGCTGCCCTGGGGCTCACTGATAGAAGCAAGGCTGCTGTACTCTGGCACCACCTGGCCCTCTGACCACCATCAGTAGACAATGCAGGTGAAGTGTCTTACCCAAGGACACAAGACACTGAAAGCCGCGGCCAGGTTTTCAACCGACAACCCTTTAATTTTTTCTCCTTCATCTGACAACAATAAAACCCTTCTAATTGCCGTCTTTCTTAATGTGATTTTAGATGAAATACAAATTCATATTTATGTATCAGTTTTTCCAATATACAGGAACACAGACTGATGACCTCCAGTCATCAGTCTGTCAAGCTCCTGAAGTTCGCAGACGACACCACTCTCATCGGACTGATCTCCGATGGTGACGAGTCCGCCTACAGGTGGGAGGCTGACCATCTGGTGACCTGGTGCAGGGAGAACAACCTGGAGCTCAACGCTCTAAAAACAGTGGAGTTGGTTGTAGACTTTAGAAAGAGCGCAGCCCCAGCTACCCCCATCACCCTCTGTGACTCCACCATTGACACTGTGGAGTCTTTCCGCTTCCTGGGATCTATCATCTCCCAGGACCTAAAGTGGGAGCTGAACATCGACTCCCTCACCAAGAAAGCCCAGCAGAGGATGCACTTCCTGCGGCAGCTGAAGAAATTCAACCTGCCCAGGACAATGATGGTGCAGTTCTACTCCTCCATCATTGAGTCCATCCTCACTTCCTCCATCACCATCTGGTACGCTGGTGCCACCGCCAAGGACAAGAGCAGACTTCAGCGTGTCATCCGGTCTGCAGAGAAGGTGATTGGCTGCAACCTCCCATCTCTCCAGGAGCTGCACGCCTCCAGGACTCTGAGGCGTGCAGGGAAGATTGTGGCTGATCCCTCGCACCCCAGTCACAGACTATTTCAGCCACTACCCTCTGGCAGGAGGCTGCGGTCCATCAGGACCAGAACCTCCCGTCACAAAAACAGTTTGTTCCCATCTGCTATCGGCCTTATCAACAAGGCCAAGACCCGCCCGTGACACTGAACAATGTTTCTCTCCCCCATTCAGGATTTCTGCATTACATTAACGCACAGTCTACTGTTTGTATATAGCTTCTGTGTATATATATATATATATATATTTTATATATATTCTATCTTATTTTGCTATTTTGTTTTTTGTCTGCACCAACAACACCAAGTCAAATTCCTTGTAAGTGCAAACCTACTTGGCAATAAACTTGATTCTGATTCTGATTCTGATTGGGCTGTATCAATAATGGGTCAGGATATAGATCAGGAGTGGAAACACTTTGATTATTTAATGTATACAAAAAAACTAAAGGTAGAACACTAGCAACAAAAAAGTTTGTGGAATTACATCCTAGAACCTTTCTTACATCTCCCCTGCTCTACCAGCAGCTGCCAGTAATGAAGAAAACAACTTCCTTGTTTAGATCAGAGATTGATTAGTCTCACCTCGTATTGCTTCCTTTATATAGTTTTTATTTCTTTACTTTGTTGCTCTTACAAAACATCTGTGGACTATATAAAATTTAAAAGGCTTTAATGTAAAAGGCTAAAAACCTCTTTAAATTATCATGGTTTCAGTAGAGATGCTTTATAAATCCATAAAATATATATATATTTTTTAGAAACTGGTTGTTGCTTTTATTGTATATTGTGAACAAATAATTAGGTAAGTCGATCATTTCTGGAAACACTATTATAAGTTACTGATATATACTGACATAATCTACTGAATGGAGATTGTTTAGCAGAGCACCCTTTACACAAAGGCTGCTTAGTGATGAATTTCCTCTGAACTCTGGCTGTAACCCAACTTATCTTATAGGCAAATAACTACCATAAGGTTTAAACAACTAGAAGAACAAAGACAATAAAACATGACTACATCTGGTTCCTTACCGTCAACATGCTTTACTGAATAAAGGCTGTTACTGTTTTCTCTGTAACCAAATGTTAGGAGGTTTGTTCATCTAGTTAACATTTTTACCTTCCTCTTCATGGTTTATGATTCACTTACACGGCAAACATGTTTATCTCCTGTTTTGAATATACGAATAATGAAATGGCTAAATTCAGCTGCTGTTCAGACATTTGGGAAACTTTGATACCAACAGTTTATCTGAGGCAGTTTTCAGCAGAGCATCAATAAAAGAACGTCCCATTTACTGAGGAGAAATAGAAGCAGAGGTAAGCTCAGCTCACTCTCTGATGTTTGGCTTAACTCTAATTAAAACATAATAATTATGTCTAACTTCGCATATGCACTTTTTTATTGGTAAAATTTTTTAAGTTGTTTCCTCCATGCTTTGGTTCCTTTTTTTCTCCCTGTATTGCTTCTCTGTATAGTGGAAGGAGAGCTGCGGATTTTTAAAGCTTAATTTGAATGGGATCTTTGTCCAACAGAGACTGAAGGAAAATATTTTCAACCAACATTAAAGATGCAGTGGTTTGTGATTCTGCTGTATCTGATGGGTAAGTTAATGTAAAGCAAAACCAGACTTGGTTGGTGAGACTGGTTTCTAATATGGCAGACTCAGCAGTAGAATAACAATCTTCCTAAAATATTTTATATTAAGTACTACCATAAACACTGCTGGCGATGTTATTTTAAAGTAAATACCACAACATTTATATGTTTTCAGGACAGATTTGTTTCATCAACTGTCAGCTCTATGAGTATCACTACATTAATAAGGATATGAACTGGACTGAAGCTCAGCAGTACTGCAGAGAGAAACACACTGACCTGGCCACAGTGTCTAACATGGCAGACATGAAGAGACTCAACAGTACCAGAGCAGGAGATAAGAGGGAGGCTTGGATTGGTCTGTATGATCAGACAGATGTTAACAGAACATGGTACTGGTCTCTGCCTGGAGTGGAGTTCAATGAAAGGGAGACAAACTGGGGCACAAATGAACCAACAGATAAAGGAAATGGAAATCCTGAGAACTGTGGATATTTAAATAAGGACCTTAACTGGACAGATACTGGTTGCCAACATACATACCATTTCCTCTGTTATGATGGTGAGAATGTTGATTTACTTTTCTGTAGTTTGTTTATGGGTTGTCAAATTATTCTCTTTGTTTTATTGAGTAATTTTCCTATAAAGAAGAAACATGCAAAGTTAATGTGATGTGAGTTTATCTGTTTACTCCACAGAAACTAATAGAACCCAGAAATACCACTTGATCAGAGAGGAGAAGACCTGGCAGGGAGCTCAGAGTTACTGCAGAGAGAATCACACAGACCTGATCAGTGGAATGAAGCAGCTACAGGATGGAGAACTGAAGGAAGTGATGAACTCTGTGGTAGCTGGGACATACATATATTTTGGTCTGTTCAGAGACACCTGGAGGTGGTCAGATGGAAGCAGTTTCTCTTTCAGACACTGGAATGTTCGGTTAAACAATCAGCAATACAAGACTGGTCAATGTGCTGTTGCTGGAATTGATGATGAAGGCAGATGGAAGAATGACAGCTGTAATAAGAAAAAACCCTTCATCTGTTATAAAGGTATATATTTTTTTTATCAAATATGACTTTTAAGCCAAGAACTATGTAGGAATATAATGTCTACATATTCTTCATGCATTCTTGTGTTAACATATCTATTATCAGTATTCATATGTTTCCTCCATGAAAAACATTGTTTTGAAATATCAGAGGTCATAATTTGCTTCTCTTAACCTAAAGATTCTACTCATATTTTCTGATTAATTATTCAAGCAATGTTTTTTTCCCATTTCTACCACTCTGGCAGATAATGTGATCTTGATCAAAGAAAAGATGAACTGGGAGGATGCCTTATACTACTGCAGAGATCACTACCATGACCTGGTCACCATCACCTGCCTGGATGAGCAGAGATGGATCCAGGAGAAAGCCAAGAACGCCTCGACTGATTATGTCTGGATGGGACTGCGCTACACCTGTACTCTGGATTTCTGGTTCTGGGTCAGTGATGAGGTGGTCAGGTATAAGAACTGGGCCTCAGGGGAACCAGTGGATGACTGTGACATGTCTGGAGCCATGGAGACACGAGGAGAACATAAGTGGAGGAAAATAAATGATAATGAGATTTTTAATTTTGTCTGTTTTTAAAAAATTTTTTTTAACTTTGATTATTTTCTGTTCTTTAATACTTTCAAACTTGTACAACAAAATGTCTGACAGTTGAGAATTATGTTTATATTATAATCTTTTAACCAGATTATAGCAATGGAATATAGCTCATATTTATTTTATGTTAAACATGTTATGATTATATTTTATGGCTGTTTACTAGTGGGTTTACTGTAGATATAGTTAATATGAATTGTAAAAATAAAGTAATCACATCTGATCACTCATAAAATCTATCAGACTTTTGATTTTCAGGATTCCTTTTTGGGTTCCTTTGGAGTGTGGTTTTGATGTTGGCCTAATTACAGATATTTCATAGGTGGGAGACGCCATGAATGAGAGTGTGTCTACTTCATGTCCTAAAGGCGTGCCACAGGAAGCTGAGTTTAAGTGTTTCTCTTTGGACCTCAGTCCACAATGCAATGTTCTGTTAAAAAAAAAAAAAATTAAGATCAAAACTACAATAAAAAAACCTATTGTGAGGCATCAAACAGGCAGATGTGAAGCTTCAATCAACAGACTCTCTGTAAAACTGCTCAAGCAGTTTAAATAGAGGTGACACAGATGAACTGTGATGAGAAACTGGGCGGAGGTAGACATGTGAATGGAATGAACCATTAAGCCAGTCATCAGTGCCAAGTTCATGACAGAATGCTTCTATAGTGCAATATCTACAATAAACATGAAAGTTAAAAAAAAAAGAAACTAAAATCAGTCAGGAACCTTTCCAGCAAGTCTTCTGGTCCACCAGCATTTTCCAATAATGAGACAAAACAACTTCCTGTCTGGGGTCTAAGATATTTCGCACGCTTTAATCTTCTTGCTTCATTCATATTATTAATTTCCCATAATCTGTTGCTCTCCCGACATTTCATAGCAGTTACTATCTTAGATCAACTTACCAACTTCTGAATAAATATTTCAAATATATCAGTCTGTGTGTAAGGAAAAAAAGATAATTATATAGTTTCCCTTTTTTGAATGGAGTTAATGAAATAAATGCACTTTTTCATGAAATGACCAGCACCTATAGTATAATCTCGCAGGTTCATTTCAAACAATAAAGGATGATTTTGCAAAGAATAAGGTGGAGGAAAAAAAAACAATATGATTAGAATGCATTAACCCTGAAAGTTAAAAGATAAATAAACAATGTGACCAATTCAAACATTATATTAAAGCTGGATAAGAAATAGTTTTCCCCGGCTTCACTGTTACAAGTTACTGACATCAACTTCAAATCTACTGAATGGATTATCAGCGGAGCAGCTTTTACACTAAAGTTGCATAGTGATGAATTTCCTTTGAACTCTGGCTGTAACCCACCTCTTCTTAAAGGCAAATAGCTACCTTATGGTTTAAACATTAACCAGCACTAAGACAATAAAACTTGTCTATATCTGGATCGTCACCATCAATAATATTTCTGAATAAAGGCTGTCACTGTTTTCTCTGTAATCAAATTATGTTTCCTGGCTTTAGAAGTCTGTTCATCTAGCTAACATTTCTCTTTCTTCTTCATGGTTTATTATTCGTTTACATGTCAAACATATTTATCTCCTCTTTTGAATATTTACATGAAAAAAAAAAGCTAGAATTCTGCAGCTGTTCAAACATTTTGGAAACTAAGATAGCAACAGTGGATCTGCAACAGTTTTCAGCAGAGCATTAAGAAAAGAACGCCTGATATAGTGAGGTAAAAGGGGAAGCAGGTGTAAATTCTCTTATAGCCTCTTATATCCTGATCTGGTTCAGGATATAAGAGGGATGCTTGGATTGGTCTGTATGATCAGACAGATGTTAACAGAACATGGTACTGGTCTCTGCCTGAAGTGGAGTTCAATGAAACAGAGACAGAATGGAACCTAGGAGAACCAACTATGAGTGAGAAGTGTGGGGTTCTGTTACGGAATATTAAATGGGTAGCTTTTACTTGTGGTTCTGTCACATCTTTCCTCTGTTATGATGGTAAAAATTAGGAATGTTGTAGTTTTTATGGATTGCCAAACTGTATATTTCAGACGGTTATTTCTATTTTCTCTTTTTTTTTAACAGGAAAGCATTTAAAGTTAATGTAATGTGAGTTTATCTGTTTACTCCATAGAATCTAATAGAACCCAGAAATACCACTTGATTAGAGAGAAGAAGACCTGGCAGGAAGCTCAGAGTTACTGCAGAGAGAAACACACAGACCTGATCAGTGGAATGAAGCAGCTACAGAATGGAGAACTGGAGGAAGTGATGAAGTCTGTGGGATATGGAACATACATATATTTTGGTCTTTTCAGAGTCACCTGGAGGTGGTCAGATGGAAGCAGCTTCTCTTTCAGACACTGGAATATCCAGTTAAACAATCTTCAATATAACATTGGTCGGTGTGCTGTGGCTGGGATTGATGATGAAGGCAGATGGAAGAATGACAGCTGTGATCAGAGAAAAAACCTTCATCTGTTAAGATGGTGAGTTGGTCCCACATTAATAGAAATGTTGGGTTAATTAATGTATGCATGTATTTCCCTTAATGAGTGCATTCTGTGTGTTTTAAAATATAACTTAGAATTAATTAAAAAGGCATTTTCACACCAAAGTTTGAATGTTGATATGAAGAAAATTGCTGGTTCAAATTGAAAAGTTTTCTCAAATTAAATATTTCTGTTTGTCCAATGTTTATTTTCTGATTCTTGTTTCTAAATAATTACTGAAATGTAGGTGGAAAAATTATTTGTTTGCAGCCATACCTTCTGTAACAAATAAAGTAATCCTGATCAAAGAAAATAAAACCTGGGAGGATGCCTTATACTACTGCAGAGATCACTACCATGACCTGGTCACCATCACCAGCCTGGATGAGCAGAGATGGATCCAGGAGAAAGCCAAGAAGGCCTCGACTGATTATGTCTGGATTGGACTGCGCTACAACTGCTTGATGAAGGCCTGGTTCTGGGTCTGTAAGGAGAACTGGGGCAGCAATCAGAGCCCAGCCTCAGAAAGATGGAAGAATGACTGTGACATGTCTGGAGCCATGGATGCAGGAGGACAACATAAGTGGTTCCAGAGAAATCCCTCAGAGGAATTGAATTTCATTTGTTCTAAGATTCTGGCTCATTCTGTTCTGGTGGCATGATATAAGTTGTTATTGTTTGGGAGTGTAAAGTATTTAAACAAGATTTTGGAGTAGAGACTATATTCATGCAGAACAAATCGATGTATCTACTAGAAGTCATTAGCTCGGCAGCTGCTGTGCGGATTGTTTGGTAATTTTGCTTTTTTTAATACATTATTCAATTACTCCAACAATGACTAAACAAATAAATTTGACAAGCATAGAATGTCTTTTCAATGTAAACCACTTCAAACTATTTTAAATTGTGCACTGAGATGTGTTTTTCTAAACAGCTTAAAATCTGTAAGAATCAAGCAGAAAAAAGAATAGTTTAGGTTTCTAGAACTTAAAACATGAAAATGAGTTTTTGATGCTGTAGAGAATTCGTTGGCTTTTAATAATAACATGGTGAACTGAGTCAGTCCTCAGTACATCCATCATGTTTCATGTTTCAAAAAATGTTAATCTAATTAAGTCAATTTTTCTTAAAATAAGTGCATTTTTTCTTGAATTGAGGAGGTAAAGGAGTAACTTTGCCAATGGAACAAGACAATTTAAGTTCAAAATAAGAAAGACATAAATTGCATTGTCTTAATTCAAGTGTATATTATCTAATTATTTTATTTAAGAGTAAACATACTCATTTCATTGGCAGATCTTTTTATTTACCTACTCAAGGGTAAATACACTTACTCTAACCATATTTATTAATTTCTAGATAATTTTTTTTCAGTGAAAGGATGAATACAAATCAATTTTGGTGGTTGATTCAGCGTTTTTTTTTAACATATATTAAATCATGAAATGAATGAATTCATGAAATATGTATGTAAATACAATTTACAATTTAATCTATACAATAAAACTGACAATGGGAATCTAAATTACAAAGACTGCATTTTTTTTTCTCCAGCATGATTCCTGTTTTGCCAGCATCTGCTACTAATGAAAAAAAAAAAGACTTCCTGATTGGGATTAGACAGACTAATTTTTCCTAAATCGTTTTGCTTTCTTAACATAGGTTTTGTTTTCTGCTGCTTCACTGCACATCCAATGATTATCCGTCTGCACAATGTAAAAGCCTAAGCTCGCTTTTAATTTATAAATGAGGATTCAACCAAGTTTCATCATAAATCAATGAAATAATTGTTAAAAAATGGGTTGCTGCTCTATGTGGAGGATCAAATGATCCAATATTAGTCCAAACAAATAATTGTTTTTCATCAAGGATTGAGAATACATTAACCCTTATAAAAAATTACATTCATTATGTTGCGGGTCATTTTGACCAAAGTAGTCAAGAAAACAGGTTAAACCAATAACCAATTTATTTTAGATTACTTAAACATTTAGTCAAGTGACAAACCATACAGTTTTAATTCACACACTTTATTGAGGTTTAAAATGTTCCCTCTTCACAAATTTTGTTTTTTAAAATTTACCTTTAAAATTTGCTAGTTACTAATATTTTAAACATTCAACAATTTTAAAGTTCTCCACATGATGGGAAGAATGTAACTGCTTTCTGCCAATGGAATTCATACATTTCACACAAGATGTACTTGTTTTACTGTCCTCTCTGGAGGGACAGAGCTGGGATCTTTTCCTCTTCTCTTCACCCGTCTCCACTTTATGTTGGTTGGGTAGCGGGCAGTCTTGCCCTGACAGCTGTATATTGCTGTGACTTTGTCCAGATTGTCAACTCCTCCTCTGGTTGAGTTATAATCCAGGATCATTTGCGCCCTCAAGTCCTTTCTTGTGTTCAGAGATATATCAGCTTGCATTATATTCATGATAAGAACCTTCTGTTCCCAACATGGTCAGCTTTCTTTTCTGAAGTTCTTCTCCAAGGAGGTAGGACATAGAGGTTGTCACAAGTGATATTATGACTTGCAGCCCTTCACTCATATCCAGCATCACACACATCCCCTGATTCTTCTAAGCTTTTCCTCCAGGTAGCTTTCCAGTATATACTTGCATATTCCATGCATAGCTGGATTTTGCACCTCAGAATGCCCATATTATGATATGGGCATTCTGAGAAATGCTGACTGAATCTCCTCAATTCTTGTGATTGCAAATCTGGTAGGACCAGGAGTTTTTATCAAATTAGCTGATGATAGTCTGCATCAACTTTGGTGTGGTGATGTTGTCACTCTTGCGGAAGATGTTTGCCTCATTCCTGGGCTTTCATTTGTTCAGGGGATAATAGCAGACTCTTCCTCTGAATCCTTGTCATAGTAGGATAATTGATCATGTATGTCAACAATAACTTTGCCTTCTGATTCTGAAATATCCTCTGCCTTAGAAACCTCTTGCTCTACATCATTATCCCAGTACAAAATTTGTGAAAAAGACTACTCAGCTGTAATCCTTCAGGAGCTCAGTTTTTGGTGAGTTTTTTCATATAGATGACGTGAGAGCAGTGACAAGAACCAGTGTAAGAAATTTCTCTCCCTTACCACACCTGGGTCTGGGTCTCAGGGGCAAATGAAAAGAGTAAAGTACATCAAAGAGCCATTTTTATTTACCTGAATGGCTATTTACCCACATTAAAGTGTCCGAGTCAAAATGACCCACAACATCATATTTGTATATATACTCTGCACAGACACTCCACTACACATCAGATTGGCCAGATTTTACATACATGTTCATGAGCCCAGATGAGGAAAAGTCACCAAATTTCATGAAGAAAAAAACGGTTAACCAGTACTTTGATCAACACAAAAACTGAAATGGGTCAAAATGACCCTTAAAAAAATATAAGGGTTAACACCAAACATTACCAAATGAAATAAATAATTAGGCCAAATCAAACATCATAAAACTAAAACTGGATAAAATGTTAGCACGTTTTCCCTGAATTCACTGTTGTAATATATTGACATCAACTTCAGATCTACTGAATGAAAATTATTAGCAGAGCAGCTTTTACACTAAAGCTGATTTGTGATTAATTTCTCTATAATCTGGCTGTAACCCACCTTATCTTGCAGGCAGGAAAACTACCATACGGTTGAACTACAACCAGTAGTAAGATGTCAAACAATGTTTACAATCCTCACAGTAAACATGCATCATTAAATAAAGGGTGTCAGACTTTTTTTTGACATTATTTTTTTCCCAGGTTGTAGAGAATAGCTTGTCTAATGAAAACGTTTCCCTGCTCTCTTTGCTCTTCTAATCAATTTCGAGTAAAACAACATCCTGCCCTGAATATTAAAACTATGAAATATTAATATGCTGCTATTCAGACATTTGGGGAACTTGGATACCAACAGTTTATCTGGGACCATTGTCAGCAGAACATGAAAAAAGGGGCATTTTATTCAGTAACAAAATAAGGAGACAGATAAATATTTCAGCTTAGTGTCTATCATACAGTAGATTCAATCTTGACAAAATGTGCTTTATTATTTATTTCTTTTTTTACTTGTTTTTTATTCTTCTGTTTCCTATTTTCTTTCAAATCATCAGCAGTGTCTCTCTGTCAATTAGAGGGAGAGCTGCAAGTATCTTAATATGCCCCTTACCCAGCAGTGTTGGAGGGAAGAAAAATGTTTACCACACTGCAAAGATGTAGTGGATAGAGTTTCTGCATTTTCTGTTGTATAATTTGAGCGAAAGCATAACTGAGCTCACTGGTTTATATAACAATAAAGACTCATTAATTGAATAAGGCTCCTTCAAATTAAACAGGCTGGTTGATAAAATAAATAAATAAAATAAGATTTTGGTGGTATTGATATTTCTCCCCTGATTTCCCCAGAGACTCAGCATTACTACAGGAGGAAACAACACTAGGGAGTGATGTCCTGCTGCAGGGGTAACCAATTAAAAATCAGCGGCAACCGAAATAAAGAAAATCAACAACCAGTAAAGGTCCGGAGACATTTTTTAATTATGATCCATTAATTTAAACATAATTTAAACTGAAATATAATAAGGTGCTTATGCATTTACTGTATGTCATACACTGACCTTTTAAATAAAAAAAAATAAGAGGGAACATTTTTCCATTTTTAAAATCTAAAGCGTTTTTTGAAGTAGAGAACAACAATAATTCAGCTTGATATATAGACAATTTCCTGATTCACATATTTTATAAAACACCTGAACTGACCGTCAATTTCTTTTTTTTAACTTTCTTTTTTCTTGCTGAATGAGAGCAGTGGGCTTTAGGCTGCCCTGAAAGGCTTTAAACCTGGGTTTGAATGATGATGAAGCCATTCTAAAGCACATATCAAGGTGCTCATTTTGAGCCTGGGTTGATTTTTAAGTTTTTATTATGTTCATGGTGGAGAATCCTGCTTCACCGCAGCAGGTTGAGCCAAACATACTCAAAATATGCAGGGTCATCTTTGAGCACGTCATTTCACTTTTCTGTCACCAGTACACTGTAGTTCTTCCAGCAGTCCACACTTTCTCTGCTCTCCTTTTCTTATCATCTTCTCCTTCTTTCCCATCACCCGGCTTGCCACAGGTTTGCCTGCTGTGTCTAAAAGTAGCAGCAGCAACAACCCAGACTGACAGCAGCTCATTGGCTAATGTGTATCACATGTAGTCTGGTCCTGGATGCTCCGAAGGGCTTTACCAGATTAACAGGAGAAGCCGCGCAAATAAAGTTACAATCTGTCATCGAACAACATGTGGTAATTTATAAATGTTTTAAATCAGGTTGGGGCGGATTAGCCAGCAGGTGGGTCTGGAACCGGACCCTGGTCTGTCAATCCGTGACCTCTACCCTAGTGGTTAGAGCAGTGCGCTTGTGCTCTGAGAAGGTTGCAAGTACCTGGTTCAGTCCCCACCGCCTGCACTCTGGGTTCCTGAGCAAGATCCGGGCGCCCCATAGTGGCAGCCCACTGCTCCCCAAGAGATGGGTCAAATGCAGAGGTAAATTTCCCCAGTGTGAGACAACAAAGTTCAATTCAGTTTTCTTGTTAGGGGGAGGCCTAGTGGTTAGGGCATTGGAATCCAGAGGTTCTGAGTTCAAGCCCCAATCCCACAGACTGCCACTCTGCATCCCTGAGCAAGACACTTAATCCCACACTGCTCCTCGGCATAGGCGGATCTACTGGGGTGGCATAGGGTGGCAAATGCCACTCTTAATGACAGTCTTGCCCCCCCTGCTGCCACCCCAGTTGGCGTCAGGGATGGCAAGGCTTATAAATTATGGATAATTTGAGAATTACGACCGCTAATTTCCAATGTAGGACTGCAGTGAATGCAGCACGAGATGACGCGAGAGCGACTGAGACTGATTAGTTTTGAAAACTGAATGGGGCAAAGTGAGGGAGCCAGGGGTGATGGGGAGAGGAGACACGGGATGAAACAGGTAAAAACAGATGAACTATCTATCGAGAAATTCAATCATAATGAATGCACAATGTTGCTAGCATAGCTGCAATGCTGATTTTGAGATGAAAATCAATGAAAATCAGGTTGCAGAACGTTATTTATCTAACTATGATGTTAGTTAGGCCTGACGTCTCAGGCTCATAAAGAAATATTTTGCGGTCAACTATGACAGAAAAGAGACTATCAAGCAGTGGCGGCCGGCCCATAGGGGGCGCTGGGGCACCGCCCTCCCTGATAAGAAGAGAGAAACGTAAAATATATTTTTAGAAATTAACTCATAAATGTCAGTTTTACTCTCTAGACTGTGTAACTATAAGCAAAACAAATTATATAAACTACATTTCCCTATCTACTGTCATTAATTTGTGGATTTCCACAGACAGACTCCTACCGTCTCTGTTCTGGGGGCTGTGATCAGACTGACCCACATTTGCAGAGAATCTGTCAATCATGTACTATTGCTAGGTGAATTTAATGGCCAATCAGCGTCTCGGAACTTTATGGTATTGGGGCGCTGAAAATACTGCGCTTTTACAGGCTTCTCTTCTGAACCCAAGCGCAGGTGCAGACAATTAGAGGGAAGATGGCGAATGTAACGAGCGAGATGCAGCTTCCACCAAATTCGGTGAGATCCTTATTTATCTACCCGTTTGCCAGAAGAACATCCCTGTTGTATGATATGAACATTTCATTTCATGGTTATTGTGACTGTGACGAATCCACCTCGTCGCTTAAAACAACCTCTCTAACTTTGCGCGCCACACACACATTCCTGTTATACTGTGTTTGTGAGGACCAATACACTCGCGCTGAGATCAGTAGCTCCATGAACTTAAAACACACAAGCTGTTCCTAGTTACCTGCTGGCGTATTGAGGGTGCACACTTAATATTTCAGTGGGGTTAGCCGTGTGTGTGTGTGTGTGTGTGTGTGTGTGTGTGTGGGTATGTGGGGGGTGTGGGTGTGTACGTGTTTATGCGGGGACTTGTCATCTTCAGTCTGGCTGCGTCTTTGCTGGGTTCAAACCAGGGGCGTTGCTAGGCACAAAGCTTTACTGGGGCACTGGCCCCCTACCTCATATGCCCCTCCTTCCATACATAAATACAGACAAGCACACTGCCCAACCCTGATACATTCCTACCAAAATTACCAGTTGAGATATTAAGAGTATAAGAGCATATTTGTTTTAACAAACATGAACATTTTCAACATTGCAGCTATAAAAAATAAGACATCAACAACTTTGACAAATAAAAGGCTTCCTTATACACATTCTGAAGTAATCATTAATTCCTAGGTTACAGAGTTTTAGTTCGGAAGAAATTTTAACTCATCCTGAGCTAAGTTTTCCTTTTATTTTTTGAGCATTAAAGTGTACCTCCTATTTATCATTTTTGCAAAGTGGTCAATCACTTGTGACTCAGCTTAGAAAGTTCTTCCTTTTCAACTGATAAAATAGCAAGATGATGGAGCCTGTCTTGTGTGGAGCCTTCTCAACACACTGAATGACCTTTCACAACTCCATCTGTAGACTGGGATTGTGAGGGAGATCTGGATGACCTGCGTTAGTGTTGGGAACATGATGTTATCAAGCAAGTTGAAAACACACTGCATATCCTTGATAACAAGGCTTTCTTTTTTAACCAGGAAAAGCTTTCAAACCATTTTGAATTAAATGAACGTTTTTTTTACTCCATATTTGTGCTGGGGATGGTGGGACAACTTCACTTGTTTAGGACCATCATGCTTTCCCCCTAAGTCACTAATATCTCCTTCTTGTTTGTGGAAGCTGGTTGTTGCTCCCTCATCACCTTCATGGTCCTGTCTCTCCTGTCTCTCCTCTGTCTCTTGCCTGTCAGTCTCGCCTCCTCCTCCCTTTCCTACTCCAGCACCTGCATTCTCATTCTCTATAGCAAACATAAAAAAACGCAAATTTATAATTATGTAAATATCTATCATATTACTTATAACGTTCCTAATGTAACTGGTTACATTAAATCACTAATTCATTACGGGACCTTACCTCCCTCTCTCTCATCTTGTTTTACTGCTTCCCTGTCTCTGCTTCGTGTGAGGAATTTCCTGATATCCATCTACAAACCACTGCAGTAATTTTCAGTTAGTAGCCTATAAATCATGTGGTTTCACTGGGAAAATAATAAAATTGACAGGTAAGAAACATTACCAGAACTAAAAATGCGTCGCGGCGGCACAGTGTCCCATCCAACTCAGTTGAGAGCAGCGTGTTAATTTACCTGCAGTTCATGCAGTGACATGCGCTGACGTGGGGGCGCTAATACGCCCTCAATTTGGAGTTACCAACACACTTGCTGCGCATTTGAGTAGAAATTTACGTCTCCTTCCGTTGGAAATATCTAAATTGATGCATTTAAAAAAATGTAATACTGTTGCAAATATTCATGAGATTTATACTGGGGCACAGCTCATTTATACTGGGGCACGTGCCCCAGTAAATGGGGTCTGGCGACGCCGATGGTTCAAACCCAGTTTGGTGTAATTGAATAAGTCAATGAATCTGTGTAAAAGAATTAAGTTGTAAAAATTATTTGTTTTTGTACATCAATTGTTTGTGGAGGTAATATATGGACAAAACTGATTAATGAGAAGAAATCAGAAATAAGAGAGCCTGAGGGGAGGGGCTTAAACTATTTAATGAGGGCTGTGGGAAGAAAAGCGGCAATTTTTGTTTTCTGTTTCTTTGTTACATTGCTGGTAACTGGAGGGAGGCTGAGGCCCAGAGTATCTTGTATATGTTTAGTTTCTTTTGCACCCTGTTTTGAGTTTTTGAGCTCAATAAATCACCAACACCGGTAACCCGACTGAGACTGGATTCTTGGAGGCCAAAGAACCCCGTCACAGTGACCCAAATCATCACTGTTACTGTTATTATATAGTAAATTAAATCATTACTGTTAAATTGTATGTATTGTCCAATTGTTTATTTGAATTCTTATTCCGGGTTAGTTGGAGACATACACTAGGCTATATCAGCCCCACCAAAAATATTTTTCACCAGCCGCCACTGCTATCAAGTATGGTTGTACTCAAATCAAAACGCACAAAGGCATTGGATCTAAATAAATTTGCAAAGCGTTCTGCTGAGCAACATGGAAATCACCGCATTCAGCTGTTATAGTCATGTCAACTTTATGTTATGCTCTTTGGTGAGCCTTTACAGGGCTGTTACATTTTGTTTTAGCACCTGAGAAAATCTGATATTTCCTTTAATAAAACCAAAAGTGTTAAAAGTAAAGTTAAAAATGTGATACTGGTGTAAATCCTGCTTAATATGAAGCAGTGTTGTTTCTTTTTTTTGTATATATAGTAGAGCTTTCAAATGATTAAAATTTTTAATCTAATTAATCACAAGGTTTCTTGAATTAATTTCGATTAATCACAAGCCTAAATATTTTTGAAAAATACACATTTTCTGTGTACTGTTTTCAAAACAGAAAGATAAGCAAGATGGGTATTACATTTAGTTTTTATTAATGACAAATCCAAAAAAAGAATTTAATTCTCAACAATTTTGGCAACTTAGCATTTGCCTTTTTTTTTAGCAAATACAGGATGGTTTAACGGAACGTTTTTCGTTTAAAACAAACAACTTGACTTTAAAACAATTAAATGAGGTCATTTTACCTAATATTTATTCATCTTTTAGCCAGTTGTTAACAAACTAAATGTTAGATGCGTTCGGTGAGGGTGGTTTGACGCATGCCAGTCATAACACCTGAATTTGAAGCACCAACAAATGAATGCTTGGCGTTAAGATGATATTTAAGGGTCGAAGTGCTTCGGTGAAATGAAAGTCCTTCTTGCAGTGTGAGAAAACCACAACATGTTTATTTATTGTCCTGTCTTTGTTTTTTTTTTTATACTCTAACTGTCCATCGAACGGGTTCTTCTAATTCCTCCATTTCGCTCATGTCGGACAATTGAATTGTTGGGAAAACAGGGCGGGACTGCGTTAATGCATAAAAAAAAATATCGTGTTAATTCCAGAAATTAATCATCTCGCGTTAACGCGTTAATTTTGACAGCCCATACTGTATATATAGTATGAAACTATCCAGACATGACCTGTATGAACCTACTCACAAAATGTTTTGTATTTTTTCAGACTGGAAGCAAAATGTATTTTTATGTTGCTTCTTTTCAGATTTGTGGAGATTATGATGTAACATACAGTACCTGCCTTTATGTTGATTTGTTGATACAGCAGCTCTATCTACAGCATATTTACATGCATGAAATGTTCCTTTCATGTTGCCGTAACTGCTGAATGTCAAGTTACTGAGGAGCAAATGGGGTAAATGTGTGTTCAGAGTAAACAATACATGGATGTCTGATACCTTGTTTGGGTGCCTTGACCCATTTATTTCTACTGTGTACTGATGCTCACTTTAGTCCAATTCAGTCCATAGATCTCTGATAGGTAACTTTTTCTTTCTATAGTTTCCTCTTGTGCAAATGCTGCAAAGCTGCCTCTCTGACAGTCAATCTCACTCATCTGCGACTCAGCACCTGTGTCTTACCTTAATACCTTTCCTGTGATAATGCGCCACTAGAAGTAGTGTTACATGTATCATTCTTCTATCTCCTATTAAGTGAGATCACATTGTACAATGTATTTCTAATATGAACTGTTTAATATGAAACACTTACTGTACATACTATTCTCACCAAAGTGTGATAACTGTGATTAAATTCAGTGTAAACAAATGCCATATGTTGCCACCCCTCAAAAATTCCTGCCCCCCTCTCGCTCCCCCACAAATATTTTTCTAGATCAGCCCCTGCTCCTCGGCCACCGCACAAGGGCAGCCCATTACTCCCCAAGGGGTTGTGTCACATGCAGAGAGTTCATTTTGTTGCTCTGTACTTGTGACAGTGTAATGACAATAAAAAAGCTGGAAAAAAAAACACTAACCTGGCCACAGGTTGAACTGTTTATTCTTTAGAAACTAACAGAACAAAGAAATACTGAAACATTAAAGAGAACAGGAACAGACAGGGACTATTTTCTAATGCAAATTATTACAGGGAAGAGTAAATGTTACATTTACATGTCCAAACTTGCACGTCCGAGGTCACCTACAGGCCTCTCAAAGCTTTTCAAACAGATCGGCTTGTACTGTATCAGGATTTAAATTATCCACAAGAGATCTGAAGATAATCATGGGATCCTCATTGACTGTATAAGACAAGCAGGTATAGAAAATTAGTAAATGTTGGATGGAAAAACTGTAAGGAACCTGAGGGTTACTGTATTGAGAAACATACAGCTGCATGATGGAGCCGACAGCGCCAAGCAGCAGTAAGAAAACACACAGGTGAAGCAGAGCAGTGGGAGGGAGTAACAGTAGACACAGCAGAGGATTTTAAGACTTATGAACACTGTCATTTATTTCCACCTCACAATCTGTAGTGACTAAGCTCACTTAGTTAGTATGGGCAGAGTCTCAGACAGAATTAACTTTGTTGCATTGCTGACTATGCTTCAGTTCCAATCAACTATATTTGAAAGTGATTATGTTCTTCTTTTGATAGAAAATTAGAGATGAGTGTTTTTATTTCATTGTTAAGTTGGTGGGTTTTATCATAAAGTCATGGTCTTGGCGCTGATGATTGGCAGTTTCCCTTGCTCCTGTTTACCTGTCTAATTGGTCCAGCAGCTCATTAGCACTTATCGTTTCCACCTGGTCCCCTCTGCTATTTATGCTGTCTATCTGCCTACAATCAGTGCCAGATTATTCGAGCTGTTTTGTGAGAGTAAATCTAGTGTTCAAGTAAGTTTTCTGTAATTCTAAATCAGACCTGTTTTCTGCCTTTGGGTATTCAAGTCTTTGCCTTGCCCTTGTATGCTCCCCAAGAGATGGGTCAAATGCAGAGGTAAATTTCTCCAGTGTGAGACAACAAAGTTCAATTCAGTTTTCTTGTTAGGGGGAGGCCTAGTGGTTAGGGCATTGGAATCCAGAGGTTCTGAGTTCCAGCCCCAATCCCACAGACTGCCACTCTGCATCCCTGAGCAAGACAGTTAATCCCACACTGCTCCTCGGCCACCGCACAAGGGCAGCCCATTACTCCCCGAGGGGATGGGTCACATGCAGAGAGTTAATTTTGTTGCTCTGTACTTGTGACAGTGTAATGACAATAAAAAGGCTGAAAAAAACCCCACTAACCTGGCCACAGGTTCAACTGTTTATTCTTTAGAAACTAACAGAACAAAGAAATAGTAAAACAATAAAGAGAACAGGAACAGACAGGGACTATTTTCTAATGCAAATTATTACAGGGAAGAGTAAATGTTACATTTACATGTCCAAACTTGCACGTCTGAGGTCACCTACAGGCCTCTCTAAACTTTTCAAACAGATCGGCTTGTACTGCATCAGAGATCTGAAGATAATCATGGGATCCTCATTGACTGTAACAGACAAGCAGGTATAGAAAATTTGTAAATTTTGAATGGAAAAACTGTAAGGAACCTGAGGGTTAATGTATTGAGAAACATACAGCTGCATGATGGAGCCGATAGCGCCAAGCAGCAGTAAAAAAACACACAGGTGAAGCAGAGCAGTAGGAAGGAGTAACAGTAGACACAGCAGAGGATTTTAAGACTTATGGACACTGTCATTTATCTCCACCTCACAATCTGTAGTGACTTAGCTCACTTAGTTAGCCTCTTACACCCTAAGGGGGCATAAATAAATTTCTGCCTGACAAAAACACACAAAAGTAAATAACTTATAGCCTCACAGCTATTAGATTTAAGAAGAAACTTTTGGTACGTCTGTAAAGGTAAGATATCATTGGATGGTTTTCTGGTGTCAGCACCATTGTAGCTTTGACCCTGCCTGAAACATTAGGGACAAAATACAAAATATTTTGCATTTTTGAACCTCGCCAAAATTTTCTTTGAAATAAACATTGCAAAACACTACCAAAATATTATTTATAGCACAAAAAAGTAGTACAGACTTTCAAACCTACAGTAAATGTTGTGTAAAAATATTCCAAATTTGGACTCAATCAGATGAATCATATTTATTTTAGAATGGTATTAGTGAGAAATTTCTTAGGCGGAGAGGCCATTTTGGCATATTTATCCATAAATGTCACCAAACTGTGCCAAATATGTTTTTTATATCAATACTGGGGGTTTGGTAAAATTACGAGGTCACGTAGCAGCTGGACCCGCCGGTGGGTCCGTAGGGTTCAAGGGGTTAGTAAGGCCAATTCAATCTGAAAAACTCACAGAGAGAGAAAGATGCAATTAGAAGAGTTTATTGATACGATAGTTTGAACTTTGGCGCTCAGGCCTCGGCAGGAAACATAAACGCTGATTTATACTTTAATGCAGATAAACTGATGTATGAGAATAAGGATATTCCCCCCGGGCCTGAAACTGGTGGTGGAGTTTAGATAAATGAAGTTTGGTTAATCCATAGAGGCTGGTATACAGGGTGATGCTTGAGTTAGATGTCACTGAATGAACAAAGTTTGCATAAACTGTCCGTGAAGAGCAAGCATGAAGCGACTGTGGAGAGAAAAAACTCCCCTTTGGGAAGAAATCTCTTGCAGAACCAGGCTCAACGTGGCGGTCTTCTGCCGGACCGTTTAAAGTGACAGGGAACTCCATGAAAGTCTGGAGGGAGTACACACTGGAGGTGAGGTTGAAGGAGCATCGAGGAGGAGTCGGATGAGATTACTACAATGGTGGAGAAGGGGATGGAGGTGGGTTGTCTGAATCAAAGTCCGACATAGGAGCTATGGATCTTGCGCTTGTTAAAGAGCAGGCCTAGGGATGATTTGGAGTGGCTTTAAGTAGAGTGCTGGAAGATGATTGGGCATCGAGGAAAGTGGCTTAAAGCGGGTTGGCTGCGTCGGAGGCGGATCAGCCTCAGATTGAATGGAAGTAATCAGAGTTTCTTCAGTTGAATTTCCGCCTTAGCTTCATATTCTCAGACAGAATTAACTTTGCTGACTATGCTTCAGTTCCAATCAACTATATTTGAAAGTAATTATGTTCTTCTTTTGATAGAAAATTAGAGATGAGTGTTTTTATTTCATTGTTAAGTTGGTGGGTTTTATCATAAAGTCATGGTCTTGGCGCTGATGATTGGCAGTTTCCCTTACCCCTGTTCACCTGTCTAATTGTCCCGGTGGCTCATTAACACTTATTGTTTCCACCTGGTCCCCTCTTCTATTTATGCTGTCTGTCTGCCTACAATCGGCGCCAGATTATTCGAGCTGTTTTGTGAGAGTAAATCTAGTGTTCAAGTAAGTTTTCTGTGATTCTGATTCTGACCTGTTTTCTGCCTTTGGGTATTCAAGTCTATGCCTTGCCCTTGTCTGCTTGGTCCATTTTGTTTTTGGAATGATTCCCTGGATTCTGCTGGTTTTCCCAAACTTGATTAACTTTATTAATGAAGCTTGTTTGTAAAAATGTCCTGATCAGTCTGCTTTAAATATTGGGTCCAATGTTCTGAGGTTGTCACACATATAAAACCAAGCCCAAATGATATAAGAATTAAATCATCACCAAAATTATTCATATCTTTGCAAATATAGATTTTAATTGATGCTTTTCTTTCTTTAAAGAAGCAAATATATAGAAGTAGGTATATTTCAAATGTAAGGACTACAATTTATATACCCTTATTATTGCTACATATTGCCTTCATCAATATTATACTGTTATCATAATAATAATAATAATAAGATAGTAGTTTTTTTTATTTGTACTAGTCTTTGGTGTTTGGTGGAGGCTTCAGAAAATGATCTGAATAAACCGCAGAGAGTTCAAAACAAGTAAACAATAAATAATTTTTTACTCTCTGCTTTATTTCCTGTTTCAGCTTCTATTCCTCTTGTCAGGTTTGATGAATGTCGCTCACTAGATTTCAAAGATTTGATTAGTGACTTTGCAACCAAAAAGACTCTGCGCCTACATTTTGGCATATAGGTCTTTCCTACTATATATTAACAGTTTGCATAAAGATTTCTCCATATTGTTTGCAACTGTACAGTAGTGTATATTTGTATTGATATCTGCAATTTTGATCCAATGATATTGAATGCAATTGCACTCTAACTTCTGTTCTTTGTTTACAAAATTTAGTTTACAAAATTAAATTTGTGATCATTAAAAGTAAGCAGAATTTTTGCAGTACATCATGTCTTCTGAAAAGACTAGTCCAAAAGTTTGCAGTTATACAAGGCATGAAATTCTCATGGTTTCTCATGGTTTCTCATGGTTTCATGGGGCTCTCTGGCTGCTAAGCCTACACAGGCTTTTGCTGCCATCTACTGGTTCAACATTGTAATGCACCCTCAAGTACAAAGCAAGGCCACTAATTACATGAAGGGGCAACCAATAATCAAAACTGACAATTGTAGTACAGTTTCCAGCTGCTTACAGACCATTTTAGCATGACAATCAAATTTTTGTCTTGTATTTTTACACACAGCTTTCTACTCAACACAAAAATCCATTGGATTTCCATAGATATTCGTGTGTGGAAAACAGTGTGTCGGGATTTGCTGAAAAGTTCATGTGTTCAAACCAAACTGGGTAAAATCAGGTTTTAGCATGAAAGGAGGACATTGTTGTAAAATTGTGTTTAAGCAGCTATGGGACAATCTGTATAAGACTGCTGCCTAAAAGACAGAAGGCTATAAATACTTAGTTGATTACTTGAATTACATTATGTCAGTCACTGAATAAAAAAAAGTTGATACCCTTATTTAAAGTCGCACAAACCCATTCTCCATGAAGGGGCAATGAAAAGTCTAACTAAAGTGCTATTGTGATGCTGGGCTATGTTTAGCAAAACCATTAATAGAGATGTTGAGGGGGGTCAAAATTAGAATTAGAACTAATGGTTATGTGGGAGTTTATTTCTTAGGAAAATACTTTTTCTGTGAAATATATAATCATATATCTGGGCCAAGAACAATCTATACAGTTTTCTATTATTAATTTGGTTTGTAAATATGCTTTGTAAGATTTTTACTGAATACATTTTTATTATCTTTTTTATCCTCAGGCGTGCTAAATGGATTGTTTTTCCCCTAATAATTCAGCCTGAATTCTGCTTTCTCCGGCCATTAAAAGAAAACAACTGTGGTATTTGTATTTGTATTTGGGGGCAACGTCAAAGAATGCAGGTGTTTAGGGAAATATACTCTACCCGATGACTATATTGTTGGCCCATAATAAAGACAACAGAGAACACAATGTAAAAACTATGAGCAATCCCTTGTAGACTATTATATTTTTACAGAAAAAAATCCTGTATTTTAAAGACCTGGGGTCTACAGTAACTGGTTTTGTGCTGGGATAGCTGTGCACACTAATGCTGATGGTCCAGAAAAAATGCATCACAAGCTCCTAATGGTGGAGGATTCATCACACCCTCTACACAAAACTGATGAGATACTGGAGTGTTCAGTGAGAGGCTTTAAATCAGTTTGAAGATGGACGCAGGTCATTCCTGCCACCTGCCATCAACCACCCGAACAAGTCTGAATTATTGTTCAAAACAAAGTACAATATTGAAACATTCTTTTGGCTTAGTTTTGATTTACTTTTTTTGTTTTACTTTTGAAACTGTTGAATGCACAACATAGCAGGGGGTTTTAAAGGAGGGTAAACAAAAGGTGTATTTGGATAATCTAATGTTTGGTAAAACAGGTTTTTATTATATTTACGGTAACTGCACCATCGTGTGTTGCATCATTGGATGTGCTTATTCAGTGAGATGGTGTGGTACCAATCACTTCATTTTAAGTGCCAGCACAACGACATAAATTATTTCACCCACTGACAGACCAGTTGTCTGTACTGAGCTTCCGGTCCATCCTTGAATCTTCCCACAGCTGCAGAGACGTCATAGTATTTCTGCAGGTGACAGATTTGCCATAAAACTGCCAAGATGGTTGTTTTTTTTTATTTATTTATTTATTTTTTTTGTCTTACAAACCTTATAAACTTTAACCTAATTCCTAAAAATATTTACATGAAAATTTTTTATTAAGGTTGAATATAATTTGAAAACTAATGAAGACAATAGCAAAATTTTCATAACAGGACAGGAAATATTTCCAGCTTTTTTTGCATAATTAAGTAATCTGCCACTTAAGTTTAATACAATTCACTGAAGTATACGTAATATTTGACTTAATATATCAAAGTAAAGCTCAATTTAATTAGGATAAAGCATATAGAGCTGTTTAACTTCACCTTGATCATAACAGTAAAAACTTAAACTTCAGTTTGCACTGCTAAAAAAAACGTATCTTTATAGAAATATGCAAAAAACATAGACATAGCTTAAACTTCTCAGTATCTTTGGATGACAGCAATTTGAAATGGAACCTCGGATAAGTTATGGCAGAGGAGATTCATGGAACGAGCCCTACATAGATCTGATCCACATCAACTGCATTGAGTTTTACAGTCAGGACAAATTGAATTCTAAATTAGTTTTTTATGTACCTGACGATTCACACAAGCTCCCTAACTACACTGAGGACCACTGTGAGCAACAACAGATGTGCATGCTGAGGCCACACACCAATATTAATCAAACTTGTAATAAATCCAGGAATATACCAAGGTACAAAGCTTATTAAAAGACTCCAAATGTCCAGGATGTCTTGGCACTGGTCTCGAGTAACATTTTATTTATATAATGTAGTGTTTCCAAACCACACTATTATCAAACTGTTGTAAATGTGTTGCCAAGCAATCTATTTTTTGATTGCCTATATTACCAATATTGTATTTGGCTTTTCTGTGCTGATGTCACTGATCAGTTTGAAGGAACCAAGTCAGAAGAAGAAAAATCCCAGATTCTTTCTGTGACACTGCCCTGGGACCTGCCTGGTGTCCAGAGGTGTTAAGTAATGAACTACAAATACTTAATTACACTTTTTAGGTATCTATACTTTACTCCATTACTTGTTTTCTTCCTAATTCTTACTTATATTCATTACATTTTCACACAAGTATCTGTACTTTCTATTCCTTACATTTTCAAAACAAACGTTACTTGTTACTCTTGGTTTCGGTTTAATGCAGAGGTCACGGATTAGCTTAGTTTTATTTGGCAAAATGTTCATTTGATTGGTGTTTATCTGACGGTGTTAATTATTATTCCTCCACTAAATGAAAAAAAGGAATAATTTATTATTATCTAAAGACTATTAATAACGGGGTGAAATGCAGTTCTAGACAAGCTGAGCGTGTGGTGATGTCACAAGTACGCTTCTGGTCCAGTTGACCCGATTTATTCTGCTGGCTCCGGTTCTCACCAAGTCCACACTTTCCTGTGTTCTAGTCAAGAACATACTTGACAAGAACACTGGTCTGTACTCGCGTTCTAGTGAATTGAGAAACGGCCAAATATTTATTTCACGTCATGTGCGCCATCCAATTCAGATCAGTGGCGCCATCCACATCTAGTGAAAACTAGTGTAATTGGATGAGTCATATAACGCAAACACTCATTGTTAGCCATTCGTCAAATTTGTGCTGACGCCAAAGGAAATCATAAGAAAGAAGCAGATGTTCTTCAAACTGTAAACATGAATTGTCTATGCCATGCTACAATGTCTGATTAAGAACAAGATGTTGAAATGTCTGAAAGGTCGGCTACAGTCTAGAGGGTATTAGGAGATGGAGATGGAGACCAACAAGACCTTCTTCATCCTTGGCCCTATCTCAAAGAATTTTTCGAAATAGGCGAAAAATTGAGCTTTTAGTTTATATAGTGACATCTACCTGTTATTTTTTTAAAAGGTTACATTATACTTTTACAGTTAAAGTAGTTTTTGGAGCACATACTTTTTCACTTTTACTTGAGTAAAGAGGTCACGTTGATGCTTCAACTTTTACCAAAGTGTTTTTAAACTGCAGTATCTATACTTCTACTTAAGTAACAAATGTGTGTACTTTTGACACCACTGCTGGTGTTACACTGAAAAACAGGTGGTGGCTGAGGGAGAAAATACTGCTCTATGCTGTAAGCCATCTATGATTATGGTCCTTGTAATTTGTCTTGTTCTTAAACAAACAATAGCATGCCAGAGGGAGTAGCACTGTGCTAGTCAGTAGGGGAGTCAAAAGTAGCCCTAACATTGTTTCAGGCTATGGATGAATAGAGATGGGTGAGTTTTAGAATATAAAGCATGTAAATGTGTCCTAGGAGACCCCAGTGTTTTTGTTTAATTTCAAAGGTTCTTGGACGGACAACCAAACAGGTTAAACGAATCCAGTGAGGCCTGAAAGACTTGGGTGTCTGGGAGTTTTTTTAACTCCAGGCCAAATGCTGTGCAACTCCTTTTCCCAAGGGCCTGCAATGCAGAGATCACACCACAAGTAATGCAAATACATTTGTTATATTTCATACATTTATTTCCATTTATGTGCATCTTACATCTCAGTTTATAAGTTATCTGTCAAAATCTGTCAAGGTATAGAAACATAATTTCATATAAGTAACTAATTTATTAAATATTTGGTAGATGATTATGGAAAATATCAACTGGCCAAGGCATGAGGACATCGATGAGGACATCATCAGCTTGGAGGACCATTGCAGAGTAATGACCTTCCTCTGGAAATGTGTAGAGGAAGGTAGGTTGCCTTTGTTCTGGAGTAAGACTCGCTCTATGTAGTATGTGAATGTCAGTGTATGTGTATCGATTTTTTTTTCGCCTATGTGTATCCTGAAGACTCTCATTCTGGACTGGCTGGGGTGTGGTTTCCTCAAACTTGGAGGTGGAACTCATCAATTGTGCCCTACCACAATCATCAACTTGTTTTTTGACTCTGAAGCTGTCAAAGAATACAACAAGCATATCTTCCTTCTATGATACAGACACATCAATCTGTCCGATTTAGGCACCAATGGAGACAAAGGTTCATATCTCATTTAGTTGTATCTGTTCAAAATCACTGATAGACAGTGACACAGCAAGTTCAGATCTAATTTAGTTGTATTTTTTCCAAGCACTGGTAGACACACAGACAAATCATTCTCTTCATTAAGTTCTCTATATTCTTAGAAGTTCTCTATATTCATAGAAAGTTGTTAATCCCAGAAGCCCCAACATTTAATGTGTATTGTTTTTGAATACCAGACCACTCTGTGTGAGGCACCTTTCTTGTGCATGCATGCTCACAAGGCATAGTTGTTAATAAAAACATTTGGCAAATTAATTACTGACTTAACTTCTTTTTTTTTTAAGCTCAACACACTTGGTCATCGTAAATTCGTGAAACAATTTCAAATGTGAGCAGAATAATTTTGGCAAATATGAGAACTGCCTTATACTTTTAAGACCCTTCTGTTCAGCTATGGTTTTGGAATACACACACAAAATATCTATAAAAAAAACTCTTCAAGTAAGTTTTGTCACCACTGTGTCACAGTGTGTCTCACTGTGACACAGTCACATCTGAGTTCAGATTCTCCTGTGGTCCTCAGGCACAATTAATTTTCTATGAGAAGTACTGATTTTAACAGAGGCCAAAATCCAGGGAATTGTTTTCCATCACAACTCAGAGACAAAAAAAAAAATCTTTAAAAGGAAAATCAAAGGTGGCTTTGTGAGGTGACTCTGTACTGTCCTCCCTCTTTTTTAAAAGGTCTTTAGTATTTATGTTTTGTTTTCCAACACAAATACTTGGCGTTTATTTTTGTACTTTATTTGAATTTATATTGAATCCACATATTTTTATTCATTTTTCTAGAACCCCAGGAAGGCTATAACCACCTTGAGGGAACAATGGGATCCAAATAAAGAAAAGATTTAGTAGTGGCTCCATAAGAAGCAGCTCCAGGTCCTGAAGTGGCCTAGCCAGTCTGCAGACCTGAACCCAATCTAAACATCTTTGGAGGGAGCTGAAGGTCCGTGTTTCCCAGTTACAGCCCTGAAACCTGAAGGATCTGAACATCTGTATGGAGGAGTGGTCCATAATCCCTGCAGCAATGGGAGCAAACCTTTTCTACTACATGAAATGTTTGATATCTGTGATTAGAAACAAAGTTTTCTTTACTAAATAAAATGTTTTGTTTCTAATATTTGACACAGCTAAACCAAGAAATATGTTGCACAAACCCAAACCCAGGCTTCCTGTTAACTGGGAATAACAACTGACAGTACACACACCTTTGAAAAATCTGTTATTAGACCTCCAAGAAAAGAAAACATACTCCAGATAAACCCAAAAAGGAATGAGAACACTAAAAAATCAAGAGTCAGACACATTTAATGAGTGAACAGGTGTGATTACATTTTGTAATTGTATTTAATGTTTACTGTATTTATATTGTTCGTTCTGGAATCGTGAAGTAACTGCACACTAGCGCCCCCTATTTACAGTCAGCTAATAAATATATAACCATAACCTGATCAAAATAAAGGGAAAGTAAAACATGTTCTATTTAGAGAAGCAGATGTTTCATAGAAAGAAACTAGAAAAATAGAATCATATATAACAGGTTTAAAGCAAGTGCTGTAGTTTTGTGGAAATATTATTTTTTTACTAATTACTATGTTTATTGTATTTATTTTAAATTATTTTAGACATAATGCACAGTATCACAGTATAAAACAACACAAATAATCTATAAAACAATCAGTGTTATTCCTTAGAACAGATGAAGTTAAACTCCTTTAGATCATTTATTTTCCTCCACTTATGTCCTCCTCCTGTCTCCATGGCTCCAGACATGTCACAGTCATCCACTGGTTCCCCTGAGGCCCAGTTCTTATACCTGACCACCTCATCACTGACCCACAACCAGAAATCCAGAGTGCAGGCGTAGTGCAGTCCCATCCAGACATAATCAGTCGAGGCGTTCTTGGCTTTCTCCTGGATCCATCTCTGCTCATCCAGGCTGGTGATGGTGACCAGGTCATGGTAGTGATCTCTGCAGTAGTATAAGGCATCCTCCCAGGTTTTATTTTCTTTGATCAGGATCACTTTATCTGCCATATTGACAAAGCAAACAATATATTTACAGCCAAAAACCAAATGTTTTATTTTGAGTGAAAATAAAACTTTGGTTTTCAAGTTACACATTTTTTAAGTAAACACATGAAATTGGATGATTGGGATATAAATGTTCAATTGGTGAATTGTTAAATCCTTTCAAAAAATATTACCAACACAATTATACATAGGACACTGATAAAAAAAAAAAATCCTACAAAGGATAAGTTTTATATAAACAGCTCACCATCATAACAGATGAAGGGTTTTTCCTGATTACAGCTGTCAGTCTTCCATCTGCCTTCATCATCAATCCCAGCCATGGCACATCGAACACTGTTGGTTCCCTCATTGATTGAGTCTTTATTCCAGTGTCTGAAAGAGAAACTGCTTCTATCTGACCACCTCCAGGTGTCTCTGAACAGACCAAAATATATGTATGTCCCATCTCCCACAGACTTCATCAATCTCTCCACTTCTCCATCCTGTAGCTGCTTCATTCCACTGATCAGGTCTGTGTGTTTCTCTCTACAGTAACTCTGAGCTTCCTGCCAGGTCTTCTCCTCTCTAATCAAGTGGTATTTCTGGGTTTTAATAGTTTCTGTGGAGTAAACAGAAAAAAAATCACATTGCATTGACTTTACATGATAAGACGTTAAAACTACAGTAAAGGAATTCATCATTCCCACCATCATAACAGAGGAAAGGTCTTTTATGATCGCACTTGGTATCTGTCCATTTAAGATTCTTATTCAAATGCCCACAGTTCTCATATCCTTTATTGGCATCATTTGGTTCTCCTGGGTCCCAGTTTGTCTCACTTTCATTGAACTCCACTCCAGGCAGAGACCAGTACCATGTTCTGATACCATCTTTCTGATCATACAGACCAATCCAAACGTCCCTCTTTTCTCCTGCTCTGGTACTGTTGAGTCTCTTCATGTCTGCCATGTTAGACACTGTGGCCAGGTCAGTGTGGTTCTCTCTGCAGTACTGCTGAGCTTCAGTCCAGTTCATATCCTTATTAATGTAGAGATACTCATAGAGCTGACAGTTGATGAAACAAATCTGTACTGAAAACATACATTTGATGAATTCTCAAAATGATAAAAAAATTGTAAAAGTCTACATTATAATACTGTTTTCTATTGTTATCAGTTACTTTCTGTGTGTTAATAGAGCAGCCATCTCTCCATGTCTCCAGTTGAGTCTGTATATTACCAGAAACCAGTGAGTGTAGTTGTGCTTAGATCAACTTACCCGTCAGAAAGAGTAGAATCACACTCCACTGCATCCTTAATCAGCTGCAATATTTTTTCATTAAGAAGTTTGATTCTGTTCTACAAGCACAGCAAAATAGAAAATGATTTTTTTTCTACACACTTACATCTCCTAGATATAAATACACTAATAAAGACCAAAGAGCTTTTCTTATTCTTCTAAAATTTCTCTGGTGAGAATTAAGTCTGACATTGAGCATTGTGTAAGTTCTATACGTTCTGTCACATCTGTCTCTCTTCTTCATCTCAGCTAAAAGAAAAATGAGCCATATTGTACAAATTTCAGAGTTGTCTCAATATAATATGGTTACTTGGAAGCACTGTCTTGGATATGTCTGTGGTGCTGCAGGGGTTAATATATGAAGGTCCTGGCCTGTCACATTGTGTCTTAAAGGTATAATGTAGGATTTTCCTTTTTCTGGTGGATCATCAAAATAAGTGGTCCACCTAATTATCAATCATTCTGGTGCTATGCTTACGTAAAGCCGTCCTACGTGCTCGTCCCCATTTTCTCTTAACGATGGTGAGTCTGACACAGTGGAAAATTGCAAATCTTCTTTTGGAAAGTAATATATGAGCGATGCAAGTAGCAACTTTTAAACAGTGCGTTCAAGAGGAGAAATTAGCTTTTGCATGGTCTTGCACACGTTTAATAACCATTCCCTCTCAGGAATGGGTACAGGGTTGTGCATTTAGATTTTTTCTTAAAGGTGGAGAGGGCGCTTCTTTTCAATAATTCGTAAAAATCCTCCACTAAACCTGTGAGTCTCTAAGTTAAGTCTTGCTTAGGGCCCCCAGATGTGCTGAGTCAGCCCTGCATGAACCGAAGCATTTCATATGTTCATTGCAGGTAGAGGATAAAGAGGTCCAGAAAAACCTTTGAAGAAGCCTCAAGCCTATAGGCCAGGGGGAACCAATCAAAAATCAGCGTGGTCTGAATGAAGAAAATCAACAACCAGTAAAAGTCCGGAGACATTATATCATATGTATGATATGTATAATCCGTTACTTTAAACAGAGTTTAACACTGATATAATGAGGTTTTAATGCATCCATGTTAAACATTGTCTTTTGAAATAAAAAAAATATATATACTGTATATATAAAAAAGAAAATTTTTCAGTTTTAAAATCTAAAGTATTTTTTGAACAACAATTGTTTAGTTGAGTATATAGACAATTTCCTGATTCAAATATAAAAAAAAAACACCTGAACTTTTTTCTTTTTTTATGGCTTAATGAGAGCAGTGGGCTTTACACTGACCTGCAAGGCTCACAGCAGCAGCCCAGACTGACAGCTCATTGGCTTATTTATATGACGTACAGCCTGGTGCCGGACGATCCGGGTGGCTTGACCAGATTAACAGGAGAAGCACAAGTAAAGTTAGACACTGTCGTCGGACAACATGCGGCAATTTATAAATGTTTTAAAATCAGGTTGGGTCTGGATTAGCCAGCAGGTGGGTCTGGATCCGGACCGCGGTCCACAAATCAGTGACCCCTGCTAAAGGCTCTAGTTTACAGTTTTAGCTTGTTGTGACACTGAAACCACCTCTCATTTAAAATGTGAGTCAGTGCAAGCTGTCAGTAGTTTAGATCCACAAATATTCAAAAATAGAAAAGCTACTATTATTCTAGATATTCGATATATGAGAAGTTCATTTGTAAAAACAGATAACTTAATTTTTATTAATTAGAAAAAAAAATCATTTTTATTCGCAGCACCATGCAAAGTGTAAATTATCTCAGCTCATTTTTTTCAAAAATGGCATTTATCTGTTTTTGCAAATGAACTCTTCATATATAATCATGAACATAAATAATTATTACATCCTTGTTTTCATTTTCATGTAATATTGCCTAACTAAAAAACAAGCAATTAAAGAAAATAAGGGTAGTTATTATTTTTTTCCCTGCATGTCAGCATTATATGTAAGACAAAAAATTAAATATATATATTTTTTTTTACCTTATGAACTGGAATGTTTCCTTCCTGATGCGCAGCTGAGTACTGTCCTCAGTCAAATATTAATGTGCTTCAGAGACAGACCTCTGTATACTAGCTAAATTTAAATATTCTACAATTTGAATATTTAAACCAGGCAGGTCTCGTGTTTCTCTTGAAATCATCTATAAATAATAAAAGGAAGGAATATTTATGGTTGCTATGACACCTACATTTTTTGTGTAAAAAACGTTTGTTATCCAGCACTGCATGTCATTGGTCAGGATAAAGCTTCACAGCATGATGCATTTGTATCTGTCAATATGTATATGGTTTAAAAGACTGAATGTATCACAGAGTAAGAGTAGTAATAATAGTGTAAATATTGTTTTGTGGATAAATCCCCATTGAGTAGCTGCAGCAAACTGTAAACTTACTTTCATCTGGTTAAATTCATTTTACTGACTAATCTTTTTTTTTTCCAATTTTGATTCAACAATCCTATATTTCCTATTTTTCCGTAGTTGTAGTAATTCCATAGTAATACTGCTATTTTGCTTGATATCTTAAATATTATCTGAGTTGTTTGGATCCACAAGAACAAAAATACAGGTTCATTAAGACAATAGTACTAATTCTGTAATGGTTCTGGTAGGTGAGCATATACATTAGGGTGACCAAACGTCCGTATTTCCCGGGACATATCCGTATTTCACGTCCTGTCCTGGGCGTCCCAGGTTTTTTTTAGAAAGTGAGGAAATGTCCTGATTTTTTAAATTACCTTAATTGTACCATTAAATTTACAGGCACTAGGGCACTGCGCACAACGCTGCGTGTGATGTAATCCCTGAGCCGCGTCAGTGCGGGCAGCCCTGTTCTTAATCAGAATATAGATAGCGTGGTTGTCAGTACGCCAAAAGCAAAAGCGCAAATGTATGTTTACCGACGATTTACAAAAGAGTTTCCCTGCTTTCACACCGGGTCGAGACAAATGGGAGGCCTTGTGCACAGTGTGCAAAGCAGGCACATATGTCTCAGTATCCAATGGAGGTGCAAGGGATCTGAAAAGCCATCTGGACTGCGAAAGTAAAGATAGTCTATTGATATGTTTGTTCGGTTTTGGTACATTTTGAATAATTTTTGCTACACAAGAGGTATTTTTTGTTAATTAGCTCATTTGTTAATTTATTTTTTACCAATAGCCTACAGAACAGACATTATTTCGTTTATTGCTGAGGCTGAGTATCATGTGTTATTGGGAGTTGAGAGTTATTGTTAACTTTTATTGTTAAGCGAGGGATGTTTAGATGAGACATTCTTTCTTTCATTGTGCTATTCATTCATTACAGGAATTGTTAAGCATTTTCAATAAATACATTT
This sequence comes from Cyprinodon tularosa, assembly GCF_016077235.1. Classification (NCBI taxonomy): domain Eukaryota; kingdom Metazoa; phylum Chordata; class Actinopteri; order Cyprinodontiformes; family Cyprinodontidae; genus Cyprinodon; species Cyprinodon tularosa. The sequence continues at coordinate 131,273 of NW_024037946.1, forward strand.
TGCATGAAATTATCGTTTGTTATTGGAGTTATTGCTGTTGACTTTTACTGAAAAGCGTTTTTAATAAATTAACTGTAAATATCATGTTATTGTAGGATTACATAGGTCATGTTAAGTGAGTGCATGCCACAGACATCTCTATGCATGGGAACAGAGATCCCAAATTGCCGTCAAAACAAATTGTACGACGAAACCACAGGATTTAAAAGTTCACAGCTCACGATGTATGTTCTCACACTGTGCTCTGGTGCAACCTTACGACGGCCTACTGAATTTCAAAGATGTTTGATTTTCTCCAGACCCAACAATTCCTGATTGGGAGGTGGCCGTTAGACGCTGATTTCCCCTCATTACCCCCTGTACACTACATGATGCACAACACACCTTTAGGCTGAAAGTTGGGCTGATTAAAAAAAATTCCTGCACAACTGGGGAATCGGCCAAAAAAGGGCAAAAAATAGTACAGTGTATGCCCGGCTTTATAGGTACCACCTGCTTCGCAGGTATAAATAATCTCTTCAATAGAAACTCCGAACAACATTATTACATCTTCCATACCATAATTAAATATTAACCTCCAGAACATTATCTTTTCCCTCTGTGCCACTTAGAGCCGGTTAAACAAAACCAACTCAGCAGTAGGTTCTACCCTTGTGTATTGGTAAGTTTGCTCATTAAACTGATGGACATGAAGTCAGTTTAAAAAAGAACATATAATGATGCATTCATGCCAACCCATTAATAAATGTTAAGTACATGGGGTAAAGGTGGCATAGGAGGGTCGCCAGTTGTACATCAGCTCTGTCCATCTCAATCGATGTGTTCTTAATGAGGACTCTTTAAATAATTACCTACTGATGGTGGTCAGATGGTCCAGTGGTATCTACTGTATGACAAACTCACTTCTGTCAGTGTGCTCCAGAGCAGCTGGGTTACAATCTAGCTTGCCAAAATCAGTGTGTGAATGAATAAACGTAGGGAAGGGCAATGTAAGTTCATGTCATTAACATATAATTACATACAAAGCAGGAAGTCATGTGATCGCATACTTGTCACATGACTACTGAGTTGCAGTCAAATCAGTTCAAATAAGAAAGAAAACAGAATAAAATAAAACAGACGCTAGACAAAAGCATATCTGATTCACTAAATGATGAAAAATGTCATAACCTATATATATATTTAATTAATAATACTTTTTGATGTTTTGTGAACTGTGAAAATTCTTCAAGAAAATTGATTAACATTTTATCATGAATCCTGTCTGATTGATAGTTTTCTTGGGCTGGGTGTTTACTTCTCCCTGTTCTGCTTATTTTGGTCTGTTTACACCGAAAGCAGACAGAGAGAAGAAGGCAGGGGAGAGGCTGTGTCAGACAGGATGAGAAGAGTGGTACTGTACATCAGAGAAGTAGGAATTGTTAACTTTATAATGTTGTTAGCAAGAAAGCTTTGTTTCAATAATGATTAACTTCAGTTAACAGCTTTAATCCCATTAACACACTGTTAAGTTATCTCTCTATCTCTGGCAATTTTGTTTTTTTTTTACATTGGGCCCTTGATTTTATGTCATTACATCACGTTCTACTCACCCATATGAGTTTTGTGTCATTTGGAGCTGTTCTGAAGATATTCTGATAGGTTATATCCAAGTAACGTCTTCCTATGGGCTATGACTTGAAAGCGCAAACTGAACTGTTTTATGTTTCATTTATGGTACGCCAGCATTAATAACATGTAGGCGAATCACTGTCCCCCAGACACCCAGGTTATAGTTTTCATATTTATATATTTTTTTAAAACAACGCGCAGTGTTCCCCTTTAATGTAGAAGCTTAACCTGCATGCCCAGCTGGCCTGGCTTTAAAACTAGAGTCTGGAGAACAATGTAGAGAGATTGTGTATCACATTATCTCAATTCCATCTAAAGAGATAACTTTAATTGTACACATTACCGTATTTTACTTTGATAATTTGGATGCAAATAAAATTAAATAATTTTTTACTTTTTGCTCCTTTAAAATATCATTTTACCCAATTATATTTTATCTACCTTTTTGATGTGCATAGAGAATTGGCTTGAAAACGTTCCAGTTGTGCTAAATACGTTTTAAAAACAAATGTTGCCTCATTCCAAAATTATTTAAGATAAACTTTGGTTCCCATACATAAAATCCATACTCAACTGTGTTGTTTGTAATTTTATTGATAAAGTACATACGTTCATATGACTATATTGTTCAGTTGAGTTTTATAAGCTTAGTTTAAAGTTATTAACTAAAGTATGTTTAACATGGCGTTTCTAATTGATAATTTCTGTGTCATGTTCTTTTCAAGGGATCTTACCCATATGCAGGAAACCACTCAGAGAACCAGCGTAAAAGGTTATCAGGTTTATTGAAAACACATGATGCGTGGATCCAGGGTAACTCAGAGAGCTGTTGAACCGGAACTGGAAGTTAGAAGGGAAGTTCAGAGTTAAGTTCAGTGGGAAACTTGAACGATGACTTGCAAAAACATAGATTGAAACGGGACTCACGTTTCCCAAAAGGTGTTCTTCCCAGAATCAAGTTGGTGTGGGTTATTCCAGAACTTGGTTGACTCATTGGAGGGCGGACAGGTTTTAATTTGGTTAGGTTGGTTCCTTGAGAAGCAATGGAGCTGACTGCCTGCTCAGTGTCAACCTCAAATGATCCTTTCAGGGGTGGATGGTCCAAACATTTAGTTTGCATCCCCTGCTCAATGTGAAGCTCAAACGATCCTTCCAAAGGGAGAAGGCCAAACATCCAGTTTGCATCCCCTGCTCTATGTTAAGCTCAAACGATCCTTGAATAACACTTTAATTTCAATTCACAGCTATCTGGTTTTGAATTCAGAAAAAAGCACATGACAGCCAAAAAATAATTTGATTATTAAATAATATTGATGCAAACAAGTGCGGAACAGTCACTCCATGAGTGGATTCCCTCTGGGTACTTAAGCTCCCTTCCAAATACCAAAATCATGAGTTTTACATAAACTAATCCCCCTTTAAGTGTGTGTTTATTTATTCTGTGGATCTATTCATGCTATACCACTCCCCCTGCCCTATGAACCCCCTGCAAAAATCCATGATACAGACAACAGATCTAAACGATGGATTGAGACTCTGATGCTCCAGTCAGATTGATTAAAAAATACTAGCAAGGAAAACCAGAATCAGACATATAAGAGAGACATAGAAACAAAGATCCATAAATACTTTTTATGGCACAAAAAATAACAGTAAACTAGCTCCTTAGGTGGCTCTGTTAAAGAAAGAAACAGGAGATGTTAAGCAGACAAGCTCTGAGTTGGTTTTTATGTCTAACTTCCTTTTAGATTCCCAGCAATTTATTGTCATTACACTGTCACAAGTACAGCAAAATGAAATTCACCCTCTGCATTTAACCCTTCCCCTTGGGGAGCAGTGGGCTTCTATTTTGCGGTGACAGGGGAGCAGTGTGGGGTTAGGGGTCTTTGCTCAGGGAGCCATGTTGGAGGCTGTGGGAGTGGGGCTTGAACTAACATCCTCGGGATTCCAAGCTCTAAGCCCTAACCTCTAATCACTCCCCTACGGCATTGGAATCTGTATTTCATTGCATTTTTGTGCAGTTTTTGACCCTTTCTTTTCTGTGAAATATGAATAAAAAATTTCCTCACTTTTGCTGTATTTACTTGCAGGACCTAATATAGGGAAGTGAAAGGATACTTTGCTGAAAATTGTCTTAAGTAAATTGTTTGTATCTTAGTTTCAAGCACTCTGAACAGCAGCTCAATTTTACTTTTTTGAGAAATGTCCTTGGTAGAAAATATATCTAATAGCGAAGCTGGATTGTCACCAGTAACCTTTAATACAGAATGAAGGCTGTCAGGTTTCTCAGGGTTGTGTTTGCATATATATTAAAAAAAAACATTTCCTCGTAATACAGATCCTTCTTCTGTGAGGTTTATAAAAATGCTTCTGTGAAAATTCTGTCCCTATCCTGTTTTACATAAAAGCTTTTTTATAATCATTACAAACGAAGGATCTGTATTAAGAGGAAACATTTTTAAATAGATGCAAACTCAACCGTCAGAAAACTGACACCCTGTACCAAATGTAGCTGGGGAAAATCCAGCTGCAAACATCCTGTTTTTCCACTGCTAGATATATTTTCTACCATGGACTTTTTTGGCTTTTAAATAACAATTGTGTTGGTTTACAGTCTGTCTGTAGAATAAACTCATCACTTGGTCAGAAAACTACAGTTAAAAGCTGCACTGTTGATAAATCTACATTCATTTTAACATAATTCATTAGCAAACTTTGACAATGCGTTATGTAAAAACTTGAGGGATTGTTGTTTGATTTATTAATTTTTTTCATTCATTTGATTAACTGCAGTTTTTCTTTGCCGTCCTTATTTGATAAATATAATTAATTTGTTGCTTTTTTTTATGTTGAACAAGAAAGTGTGTAAGAGGGTGATCTGGTTGGATAGGACCCATGCAGTGCATTAAGTGGGCCCGTACAGAAGGGTACACAGTACCATCACTTCAGAGTTCACAGCATGTGTTTTGTTGCAGTGTGTTTGCCTAAGTAGATGTACAGTAGGTGTGTATCTGTGTTGGAGAGAACAGGAGAAGTTAAGGAAAATGGATGATATTGAATTGGTTTCAAAAGGGGTTAAAAGAGGAAACTTTTAACCCCGAACAGTGGGGTTTTCAAGACACAAACTGGAGTAGAGTTAGATGACAGCAGCAGCAGCACACTCAAACAGCCCTCTGGCTCTACATATGAAGAGGGAGGACTGACTCAGCAAGCTTACGTTAGCATATGCACATCTATTGGGTACCTGATGCTGCACAAACACCTCTTGCTGTTGATTTAGCTGCCAAAAGAGAAGTCAACAAAAATGTAAGACAGGATCACCAGCAGCCAGGTGGATGGTCAAAGGATCAAGTGCAGTATTTTTGCTCACAGATCAACTGGCCAAGGCAGAAAGTTTGGATGCAAGATCACAAAGTAGACTTACTTGGGGCTCAGAGAGAGCAAGGTCCTAGCATGGCAAGATTATATAGAGGATGTTTATTTTACTTGATTTGGTGATGACAAGGGAAGAAAATGAAATTTATTGGATAAGGAAATCAAAGAACAAAGAGATTTAAGAACCTACATAAAAGCAGTAGAAATTAAAAAGCTGGTATCAGCAATGAAAATGAAAAGCAAAGAATGGGATAAGCTGAATATTCCATTCAATTCAATACTTTAATAATCCCAAAGGGAAATTAAATGTTGCAGGATCTTTCTGCCTACAGACATCAACATAAACAATTTGGGGTAAAAATGTATTTTCAATTAATTCTAAGTTTTGTTTTAAAACAAACAGAATACACTAATAAAGGGAAATACATACATGCATTAACCCAACATATTTCTATTAATGTGGGACCAACTCACCATCATAACAGATGTAGGGTGTTTTCTGCTCACAGCTGTCAATGTTCCATCTGCCTTTATCATCAGTCCCACTGTTGGATCTAAATTTACTGTTTGACCATTTATTCCAGTGTCTTCTCAAGGTAGAGACCAGTACCATGTTCTGTTACCATCTGTCTGATCATACAGACCTATCCAAGCCTCTCTATTATCTCCGCTCTGGTACTGAGGAGTCTCTTTATGTCTGTCATGTTAGACACTGTGGCCAGGTCAGTGTGTTTCTCTCTGCAGTACTGCTGAGCTTCAGTCCAGGTCTTTGCCTCTTTAATGTAGAGATACCAACTCTGACCTGGAAACATAAACCATGTTGCTTTATTTATGATTAAAAAAAAATGGGAAAACCATAACAGTACAGTACCTAGCTCCCCCCTAGCATAAGTCTTACCACACGGTTGCTATAAAGGCTAGTAATAAAGAGACTCATGCAGTTGCTGCTCATAAAAGAAAATGGAAAAGAGCAGAGTTTCTGTGAAAAGGATGTTTGTATCTATGTGTATTCTTTTTATTTGTAATTCTTTTATTAGTCGTAGACTTTGGACCGGATCTCATTAATAAAAGTAGTTATAAGATGGAGGGACAGGTGAACTGCACCGGAAAAAATAAGTGAACATTGGATGATGGGAAGGAGAACGGCAGAGTGTGGGAGATGATAAGAGGGAAGCCATGGGAGTTTGCAGCTTATGTGTGTTTAGACTGAAGTTTGAAAAGGAATTGACCTGTAAAAAAAAAAACAAAAACCTTCTGCAATTAGGACATTTGCAGAAAGGTTAGGTATCAACTTGACCTGTTTACTTAAGTAAAAGTGAAAAAGTATGTGCTCCGAAAACTACTTAAAGTATAAAGTAACCTTTAAAAAAAACAGCCAGATGCCACTATATGTGACAACGACGGGGGCGAGAACTGCAGATCCGGGAAAACTGCATCTGATCAGAGTAGATGAGAGGAAAGTGTCGACATGGCGAAGTTGGCTCCAGTGTTGCTGAGAAGATCCTTTGTGACTCATGTGATGGAGGTAGACTAACGATGTTTGGACCAGCAAAGTTTCTGTGTGATGGTAGAGCAGGCACCTGTTGAACAAGCTTGCGTGAGCCGTTTTAGCAGCAAACTGGGAGAGGAAGATTTTCGTCTGCTGCGTCGCACTCTTGCTTCAGCAGGCTACAATGAAACTTTAAATGGTACCAAACTGTGTGAGTGTGGGCCCACTTGTGTTATTTGTTCAGTTTAAAATCATATGGGATTTTTGTTGATAAATGTATGGAGTTATATTAATGCAAAAAAAATTATTAAAAAAACCAAAAAAATTAAAAACTGTTAAACACGCTGGTTATTATTAAAAAAAAACTATAAAGTTAATCTGCAAGGAATAATGGAATGAAATGGAAAAGTACCAAATCTGTCTCTGTTTTAGGTTCAGAGACATTTAAGTTTCAGAAATAAGGGCATTGCCCTTGCTTTTAAGGGTGGTCTTTGGTATTGGGAAACCTGACTTTTGGGTTGACTATATTTGGTAACACGTTGTCTGGATTTATTTATATTACTTTATTTATTTATATGGTAAATGTTAATCAGAAGAGTAGGTTTTGACTCACCATAGATAAACCTGTGAGGTATCTACCTGAAATTTAAGGAACTCAAATAGACACCCCACCAGCCAGTTAAATTCTTGTTCCAGTTAATACTAGACAGAGCAGTGGGATGCTACATTAATAAAATGGAGGGACCTCTGGGATGAATTTGATTTTCCTTTGTATAAACTATATTATTATACCCAGACCTTTCATCAAAAGTTCATAGAGTTCACTCGTATTCATCGCTAAGAACTGCTGAAGAGATTTTTCCACTTGTGCTTACTGTTGTAAGGGAGAGGGAATTAATCAATTAAATGCTGTTTTGGTTACAAATATACCAAAGGAAACCAAAGTAAGAGTGACTGAGGACATGTTGCAGAGGATCAAAGCTCTTGAACGAGTTAGAGAGAGATTCTATGATCCTCTGTCTCAAAGCCTCAACTCAACTCAACTTTATTTATAAAGCGCTTTCAGTCAGCCAAAGCTAAAATCAAAGCGCTGTACAGGTCATTTGAGCAGATTATAAAACACAATTATCACCACAACACAAGACAAACTCAAAGATAAAAAAAAAAACAGTAAGAGCAAAATAAATAAATAAATAAATAAAAAATAAGAAAAATAAGAAAAAACAAAACCAAGTAAGAGAGGGACATTAAGACAACTAAGATAAAGTCGAAGTCTCACTCAAAGGCCTGAGAGAAAAAGTGGGTCTTTAAAAGGGTTTTAAAAGAGCTGAGTGTAGGGGCCTGTCTGATAGAAAAGGGGGAGGGCATTCCACAGTTTGGGAGCTGCCACAGAGAATGCTCGGTCCCCTCTGAGCTTCCGCTTTGCTCTAGGTGCTTTTAGAAGGAGCTGATCAGCTGATCTAAGGGACCTAGCGGGGCAGTAATTCTGTAGTAGCTCAGAGAGGTATGGTGGAGCTAGGCCATCTATTGACTTATAAGCAAATAAAAGAATTTTGAAATGAATTCTAAAATGGACAGGGAGCCAATGAAGTGAGGCCAGGATTGGTGTTATGTGTTCCCTCTTCTTTGTCCCAGTTAAAAGTCGTGTTGCAGCGTTCTGTACGCGCTGCAAGCAAGAGAGAGAAGACTTGCTGACTCCTGTATACAGAGCATTATAGTAGTCCAGCCGCAATGTAATAAAGGCGTGGACCACTGTTTCCAAGTCTCGGTGGGTTAAAAATGGTTTGATCTTTGCCAGCCGTCTTAGGTGAAAGAAGCTTGACTTAACCACTGCACTGATTTGCTCCTCCAGCTTAAAATCATCATCCATTTTAAGACCTAAGTTGGTGACTACTGGCTTTCTGTAATTTGTCAAGTGCCCCAAATCAACACCTGGCGGCTGACGGGAGGCACTTGGACCAAAGACAATAATCTCGGTTTTGTCATCATTTAACTTCAAAAAATTTTGTGACATCCCAGCTTTGTTTTCATGAAGACAGTTGTGAAGGGAAGACAAAGACAGGGCCCCATTCTGATTTACTGGAATGTATACTTGTAGATCATCAGCATAGCAATGAAAGGAAATGCCATAGTTCCTCAGGATGGAACCCAGTGGGAGTAGATAGAGGGAGAAGAGCAGTGGCCCCAGTATTGACCCTTGTGGGACTCCATATTGTAGAGAAGCAGAGGAGGACTGAGAGCAGCCAAAGTCAACACAGAATGTTCTGTCTGCTAAATAAGACCGGAGCCATTACAGCGCTGAGCCGCGGATGCCCACAAGGTGCTGAAGCCTAGCTAGTAAAATGTCATGGTCCACCGTATCAAAAGCCTGATGGTCCCTTGTTATTTAGAGAAACTGTAAATGCTAAGGGCCATTCTAGCTGGGTAAACATCAGAGGGTAGTGATTCTCCTTCAAGGATCACTGGAAAGTCAGGGGTGGAGGATGATAGTGCAGCTTAGACAGGGATAGATTCTCCACAAATGCCGTAGCCAAACATGACTCAAAATTTACTATTTAAAGCATGTAGTACATAGGCTATAAATATCTTATAACCTTTCTTATATTCTATATAAACACATATATATATATATAATATATATTTTATATATATATATACATATATATATATATATATATATATATATATATATATATATATATATATATATATATGTATATATATATATATATATATATATATCATATTTCATAGAGGCTACATGCAAATATATTTTCTGTTTTTACTGCGTTAAAGTAAGCAACACAAACCATCATTTTGAAGGGAAAATCCCAGCATGCAAATTAAGCTAACCTTTCCTGGGTGTCTCATTTCCCTGTTTATTTCACAAATTGCAGTTTACTTACTTTCTAACTTTGTCTGACTACAGAAAGCACTATGTGCAAGAATAGAATTGAGTAAATATCAAGTTCGCAACTTGAGCTCTAAAAGCTATATAAACAACAAAAGGGTATTACCAGCTCAAATAGAAAAAAAAAGATAAATAAATAAAGAACATTTTTAAAAATCCAGTAATGTAAGGAAATGTCTTTTTATGAATTTTTATTAGAAAGCAAACCAAATAGTGAAAACATCTGGGGTGTGTTCACCTTTTTACCATGCTTTCCAGACGAATTATCTCCAAATTAAGAAAGTGGTTGAGAACACACAAGGACTGTCTTTCTAAAGAGCATGTTCAATATTTTTTGTATTCTTCCCAGGATACTGCTGATCAAGTCTTTATGGCAATATTCCCTTTGATGTCCACCCTCATTTTAGATATGATGTCACAGCGATATGTCCCTCAGCCTTTTAAAGTGGCTCTTATTAAAGGGTGTGCAACCTGCTGCTCTGGAGCAACATGTTGCTCTTTGCCCCCTCTATGATGGCTCTTAATAGTGGCTAAAAAAATGAAAATAACTAACTAATGTAGTAATATAACAATTACCAGTCTTACGCTGTAGTGTTTTTTTTTATTGAATTTTAACAGAACGACTGTTGGGATCTGGAGCTGTACCACCTTCCTCCAGCAGAGTGCGCCGTGGGTCCTCCTGAGCTGAGCCTCCAACACACCTGTGGCCCATCTCATCATCAGAGGATCCTCCAGTATATAACCTGCCTTCAGACCTTGCCTCAACGCCGCAGTGTTGATCTAGTTTGGTTAGCAACCTGAGCCTAGTAAACCTGAGAATCTTTGCTATCTCTAATTGAGATAAGATTCTAACTCTACCTTGTTTTTGCCTCACAAGAATCCTGTCTCTCCGTGAAGCTCTGGATGAGCTTAACCTGCCGAGCCTGCCCTCGTGAGCCAAACCTGAAGACTCTTCTCTGGATTTCCCATGCAGCTCTTGGTTAAGAGCTGGAAACCCAAATCAAGGTCTTCCCTCAAAGTCAGAAGTAAGACGCTGAAGCAGTTATTGGACTCTGCTGAACAAACAGTCTCTGGATCCAACAGTAACCTCTCTCAAAGAGAAACCCGGACTCCTTCAAGACTCCAGTGAACCAGCCCCCAGGCCTGAACCAGTTCCAGTTGCTATATTCATGTGCTTGTGTAACAATAAACCTTGTTAAACTTTTCATCAGCCTCCGTTTGTGTTCTGCATTATTGGGTTTACTCTGTAACCAATCATGACAATGACATGATATGCCAGAGAGCATCATAAGGAACAAGGGAAAAAAACAGGCAGGTGTGAGATACTGTTGTGAAATTTAAAGCTGGTTTGGATGCAAAAATATTTCCCAAACATTAAATAGTGAAAGGAGTACTGTGCAAGTGATAATATTGAAATGGATGCAGTATCAGACCACTGCAATTCTACAAAGACCCCGTCATCCCTCTCAACCTTCAGCTCAAATGAGGAGATGGCTGATCAGATAGGCAGCCAAGAGGCCCATGATCATCTGGATGAACTGCAGAGATCTACAGCTGAGGTGGAAGACTCTGTCCATAGAACAAGAATCAGTTGTATACTGCATTTAAAGCTATTTCTTAAAGATATGCATAAAATTTCTTGTTTAAAGTTGTCCACAAGCCATCCGGGAGACACAGCAAACTAATATGGGGGAAAAAATATATATAACATGAGCACTAAATACAGATTCGTCCTGACAAAATACTAATTTACTTTATGAGGCTGTTATAAGAGCATTAACATGGTGGGCTGATCTTTACCACTGCTTTTCTAATTCAATCTTTTAAAATGCCCTTTAGAGTCAAAAGTCATGCTTTTTCCCCTCTATGTTCATCCTTGCTGTACTGACGACATTTTATTGCACAAAAACCTGCTGAGTGGCCCTCCGCAGACTACTGGTATTAGAGGATATTCTTTCAAATCACCCTTTTTCCAATATAGAAACCAGCGAGAAACAGAACTTTAAGGGGTGACTCTATAGGCAGAGCATCATGGAGTCTATAAATGACCATCCACACCACAAAGAAAGTATCTTCTCATACAGTCAGCCTTCAGCATGTGTAAATGTGCGCTTTGAGGCTCAGAGCCAGAGATACCTGCAGCTGTGAATGATGAAGATAAACGTTACAAACTGTAATGGTACAGAGAAGTAAGAGAAAAAAAACTAACTGATAAAAATCAGTAGCTGGATCTTGCATAAGGATGCAGCATAACAGGCCTTGCATGCGTAAATCACTGCTGGAGATGAAGAGGAGGTCCTTCCTTTTCTTTTTCTCCTCTACCTGCATCTTCTCCACATAATGGTGATATCTGTCACACTGTTACAGATTACGACTGCCTAGGGGATGTGCATATTACCACGAGACAAGTAATGAATGCACTTTTTGCTGCTTAATTGGGTCACTTTGCACTTATCACAAAAACATACTTGTATCATTTCCTCCTTCAGTTGGACCTTAAGCTGAAACATGAGATAGTTGTAAAACACCAGAAAAACATCAGCTGGAAAGCAGCAGGTGTTATTTTACAGCACAGTCCTGAACACATCGGTACATCTGGTCATCATTCATACCTCACTGTCAATATTCTATTTAAAAGCCTCACTAATGAGAAATACTTGCAAATGAAGGATCATAATATCTTTAGAGTTTATAGAGATTCTTAATATTCTATCCCTAAAACAAAACTTCATCAAACTATCATTTGCATGTATAATAAGTCTACATTTGTGTTGAATTTAAATATAAATAATCTGTTGGTAACTCTGCAATGTTGTTAATAGAATACTCTACCAGGGATTGATAACATTTTGGCAATTTAACTTCTGTGAAATCTATGAGCAGTTAAGCTTTAACCATGAATACCTTTAACAACCAATGTTCTAGTGTAATTTTAGTTTTATAGTTCAAGGTGCATTCAATCTTATTCTTGCCGTTAAGATTTTTTGCCCAATTATGACATTACAACATTAAATATATTGTGTGAATAACATTTGGCCATTCCCAATACAGAGTATCTTCTAATTTTCATAGAATTTTATAAACAATTCCAAAAATTTTCTGTTTTCCAGTAGGTAAGGAGGAGAAGGTATTCAGGGCTAGGTTGATCTAAATTGAAATTTATGCCTGTATACAACATTCATATTAAATGTCTTGTGTGAAAGAAAGCTATTATTATTATACATTACTATGGAAACATACCCATCAAGTATGAAGGTGGCACCATGCTGTGGGAGTGTCTTTACAGCGCAAAAACAAGAAGGCTGTCCTGAGTTGACCTTAAGATGGACGGAACTAAACCTAGGACAATATTTGGATATAAATTGTCAGTGATTAAAAATGAGCAGAAAATGGGGAAGATTTAGCCTTTTGATGGACTTCAAAGCCAACTGGAGAGAATTGGTTTGATGTGGTAAACATGGAAAACAGGGTTAACTTTAAGATGGGGAGGGAGTTTGAGAGGGACTGAAGTGGAACCAATGACTGACTCAATGACATAGGGATCAAGGAACCAAGGAAAGCATTTCTTACCGAAGTCTTTGAGGGGAAAATCTTTGGAGGACAACCAGTCCTTTTGTCCAGGGGAATAAACAGGTGGTAATGACAGGGTCGGATCACTGCCTGCTGGAGGTTGTTGTATTCCTTCCGCAGCATGGTCAGATCGGTGATGACAGAAGTACTTGGACACATGACAGGAAGATGATGAGCTGCAGAATGGAGGCAGATATTTAGACAATGAGGCTTCCAATAAATTATTCCGGCTTTGGTCCATTTTTAAGAGTTCTGTGTCTGTAACCAAGGGAAACATAAGATAACAGGAGCATCTCTTATGGGATAAGCCCCCCCTCAAAAAAATGTATGATCTCGATATTATTTCCTGAAACTGTTAGATGGATGGTTCAGTTTGACAAGTGATGGTGAATATGCTGCTGCCATCTGGTATTTAAATCTATATGGAATTATATCAGGATTAAATAGGAATCTTTTTTATTGAACAACCATTTCAGCCTGAAAGATATTGTGCTGAGAATCAGAATCAATGAAGGGAAAACATAGAGTGAGAATTACTGTGGTTGAGAGTGGAGGATGAAATGGTTATCCTAGGGGATTTGGGAAAACATGCTCCGCTCACCAGAACTACTAGTTTGACTGGTGGGCAAACTGAACTGTAAGCAACATAATGTTTGGGAGAACCACAATACAGGAAGCAGCCAGAGATCAGGTCTACTAGCCCGCATAAATTACCATAACTTTTTAGCTGCTTGTTCTTCTTTAACATTGGGGCAAAAGGTGAGTCTGAAAAGGTCAAAGAAATCCTTATACGAGCAATGGGAAATAGATAATAGTCCTAAAATGAAAAGCAGCTCTTGTGAAATTCTTTTTCGAAAAATCTTTGTAATTCTCCTCTTATGTTTTGGTTTGACTGGATGTGAAAGTGTAACGTAAGTGCTCCATTGTGGCTGCATTGTGCATTTGCAGCAGATCATAGCAGATCTCAGCAACTTTAGTCAGTCAGAGCTATTCAACTGGATACGGCATGGTGCGTTTCTAAAGCATCCCAGATGCAACAGCAATCTGCGCTTCTTGTATATATGCAGGTGGTTTATTTTTGCAGCATACCGTACCAAATCCATGTCGATCTAAAGCAGAGCAGATTGTTAATGCATGAATTAAGTTGATAAAAGGCAAAGTTGAACGGGTCGAGTTTATACAAAAAGTAATACATGCATAAACCTTTGCTGGATTTTTATGTATTAATACATTCTGCTCATTCAGTTAATAAAAACAAGAATTTAATTTTAAAAACAGGTGAACATACTTAAACAACACAGATCCAAAGAAAACCAGCAAAATAAGTGCTTTACTAGTTTGTTGTTCTATTTAAAACACATAACATAAATCAATACAATGCAATGACACAATTCTGGCATGATTTGGGACCAATTATAGTCACCCCGCTCTTATCCTGGTGGAATAAGGAACCACAGTTCCGTACTCAATGGAATCGAGATGTAAGATTCTACGAATTTCCTGAATTCTAGAATATTGCATATACTTTTACCTCAGTTGGAGCTTTTTAAATGGAGTTAAGAGGTTAACTTAAGTTCAGGAGCAGAGCCACACACAAACTTAATATTCAGCTCACACCTTCCTCCTAGTCTGTTATAATTTGTCCACCCCTCCATCCCTTTATTCATTTTCCCTTTTTTCTCTCCATTCATCTGATTACCTCTTCTTGTTCTTCTCTGTTGCAGGGTCCATCTGGGGGTTCAGTGCAGGCTCTGAGAAATTAACCATAACCAAATTCTCTTGGAGATTGAGCCCCAACACACAAATCTTCACGCCTTCTGTTTAGCAACTCCCCTACCCTTTCACACTTTACCCCTTTCATGCCCTCCATCATACCTTCATCTCCCATCCCTTCAGACACTCCTCCATTCATCCCCACCCCTTCATCTCTTCCTACCCTCATCCCTTATTCCTTCATACCTCAATCCTCACCTCTTCCTCCCTTGCTCCCTTCCTTCTCTCGTCCATTACTCTCTCCATCCCTTTCATCCCCTCACACCTTCCATCCCCTCATTCCATCCTCCCCTAGTACAAAGCCTATTGGGACACCCTAGCAAAATACCTGCTGAATGTCTATATGTCTATAATGCCAATGGTTCACTCCTACTTTTGTGCCACAGGGAAGTCATCACCCTTTTCCGTAAAAAGGGAAACCTGCAGGACATCAAGAACTGGCACCCTGTGTCTGTTCTCTGCACCGACTACAAGATTCTATCCAAAGCCATGGCAACGCGGCTGCTATGGAGCAGGTCATCCACCCGGACCAGACCAGACCAAAAGATATTTAAAAATCTTGAATTGATTTACTTCTATTAACTTCTAATTTGCAGACTATTGACAGTTATCTTATTCTATATAGGCCAACAGCTGGATGGTAACCTGCACAAAAATGAACTGACCATTATTTTATTCATTGTATTCTCTTTAATAAATCATGTTCAGTAATTACTTGATTAGCACACTGCTATAGTAAACTGACATGATTCTAGAGTAGACTCTGGTGCAGACACAATACGAGTCAGGAAGCAGTTTAGAATGTTTACTGAGAAGTTTTACAGAAAAATTGTTTGGTCCAGCGTGGTGGTTCGGGGAACTGCGACTTAGACTGGAACTGTACGGGAAGAGAGATTAGTTAGAACGCTGGCAGGAGGAACTGAGTTATAAAGAGAAGGTGCTGATTTATTACAATTCCTTGGAGAGAGGAGTGAATGGGGAGGAGGTTGGATGAGCCCACAGAGATTGAGTTTGGCTTAGATGGGGGGTTTCAGCTTGAGAGCTCCAGAGGGTGGACAGGCAGGTGAGCATTCGAGGATGGATCCAGGAGGACTGAGTGGAGAACCGGCTTGGAGACTGCAAAGCTTCTAGGAGAGAAGGAGGACAACGAGGTAAGTTTGAGTCTTAGCACAATGTTCAGTTTTAGGAGAGCTAGCAGGAAGGTTACCACTATGTGGAATTTTAACCGACTGGTGTCCGTCCCTGGGAATCCACTCCTCTAAATACTTCTCCCTGATTGCGTACAATTGGAACAAGCTGGAGGCTTTTCTGGGCTGGCGTCTCTGAGGAGGAAAAGGTAAGAAAAAATCCTAACAGCTCAGCACATAATCCTGTGGACCCAAAATAAACATTATAATGTCAGTATTTGCAGCCCAATTGGTCTTCTAGAAATCTGCTTTTGTGCGGCATTCTACTCTGATTACATTCAGTGTTTCTCACTTTCCAAGCAGTGAAACAGATGCATTGATCTGTATGGTAATGCACTTCATTGTTTGCCATTTGGTACCTTAATCCCTGGAACAGTTTACCATTCTAAGTGATCTATTCTCTCTTTCAGTGCTGTGGGAATGCTCTTTTCCTCTTTTCTGTTTAGTTTCTAAACCCGTTTTCTTCATTTTGTGCTGATTTCAAATACAATTGCTTCGTACAAGGAGACAATTAAAGTAAAATGGTTGTTAATGGGGTGAGTGCCTATTAATATCAAAATAATGAAGTAGTAAAATGGCCTGTAGGTACTGTAAATAATGATGAGGATGTAAATAAGGTTAAATAAGGTTAAATTAAAACCCTTTGATGCTGTATGGCATATTCAATTTTGCTATATGTTATCAATTCAACATAGATTTTTAAAACTAGTTTGAATCCAATAAGAGTTAAATAACTCACCACTAGTTGCACATTTGTGGATCTTCTTGTTTGTTTCTTGTATGTACCAATCTCCTGTCTTAAAGTGGCACTACGTAGTTTTCCACTGATACTGTCACCTGTGGCCAAAACACAGAATTGCAGCACTCTTTTGCCTGTTCTTGTAGTTCGCGCTCAACCTTTACATCCTTTTTGTTTGTTTTTTTTGTTTTTTTTTTAACTTTTTTTCACCTAGGGTCTATTTCACTCTGTTTTCTTGGAAGGGACTGCCTGTGGGAAACGCAACGCAGTCTGGCATTTTCTCAACTCTGAAAAACTTTTCTCAACCCGCTCTCCTCATGCTTAGTTCCATCTCTGAGCGTGCCCGGCTCTATCTCTGCGCACGCTCGACCTGCTGTTTTCATGCTTCATAGCTGTGCTTTCGGCTGTTTCTCTTTTCGCTTGACTGTCCCTGCACTCACGACTTCATAAAGAATCACATCATCAGCCAGTAACACTTTTTTCATCAAATCAAAGTATTTGTTCCAAATACTACATCTGGTTTAATGAAAAAACTGCCCAAGAAGAGGATTGGAGGCGTCTACTGTCTGAATGATTGTATTTGAACGAATATAATGCTGGACTAGAATCAGAGCAAAGTAAACTTCTGAAATGACAAATTTCCTCAATCCATCCCAAACTGAAAATCCATAACTGAGTCTTTTACCTGATTTAGAATTAAATTCTGGAACTACACACATAACACAAATCCTATTATTTTAATAATCTGAAGCATCCATAAAACTTTCAATTCATCCATAATATTTTTTATCCAAATATTGTTCAACCATATTGTTTTCCCATTTAAACAGCAAAGTTAAATCCGTATCAATAGCAGGCAAAAGGAATGGGGGAGTTACTGAACTTATAACCATTTTACTGACATTTTTTTTAGATAATTCAAGACGTTTTATAGTACTATCCTCTGTCCATCAACTGGTTAGAAGTGTTGACCGCATAAATGCAAGAGTTGTTTGATTTCCTAATTGTATTTTTTTTTGTAGTGTTTATATATCTAGCAGACACTAAAAGTGACAAAGTAAATATTAGCATGAAGGGATATAAACCCAGGCATCCTGTGTGCAGGACGGGTGACTTACCACCTGAGCTAGCCAGTCGGTTTTTCATCGAACTGGAACAAATACTTTGATTGGATGAAAAAAAAAGCTAAGTGTGATTGGCTGATGGTGTTGTTTCTTTACATACATTTATGAAGTGCTGAGCGCACAGACATAGTTGAACAAGCGGAGAAACTGCCTAGGCCACAGCCATGAAGCGCGTAAAGAGCAGGTCGAGCCAGTGCAGCAACAGAGTCGAGCATATGCAGAGATGGACCTGAGCATAAAAACAATGGTTTGAGAGGAGTTTTTCAGAATTGAGCGCACGCCAGTCCCGGGTTCAAGTGCACGCGTGTTGCCTCAATTGAATTGATTGTTACCTACTATTATACTCTTCATTTAGTAAAACTTCAGAACTGAAAATGTTTTTATTAATTAACAATGTGGGTTTATTTTATACATCAATTACAGTGTTCATATTAACATTACGGTTCCACTTGTATCCATTGTGGGATCTAACCAAAGCCCTCTTCAAACCAAGCTTCCTGATTCAATTTCAACCCCAGCCCACCTCTGGTGACTCTTACAGCAGACAATGCTCTCCTTGTGCACCTAGAACAAGATGTAATTTAAACAGAAATCAAACATTAAGAAAATAGTTATTGTAAGTTTCCCAAATATGTTCAAATACCAACTGAATGTAGATTTATTTTTATCAGAAGTGCAGCCTTTAAACTTTGTCTTTCTGCAAAGGTGATGAAATTGTTCTAAAAGTAGTTCTTAAACAGACATGGACGTTATTTAACAGGCAAATCATTTCCATGGTAGAAGCTAGAACAAGAAATGAAAAGGTTGTTAGGTTCTCAGGTTTTAGTTTACATATATATTAAAATAACGCCCCAGGGTGTGAAGGTTGGTTCATTGAATGTGTTTTCACTCCAAACATTTTCTGATCCTGTTTTGAATATTTAGATCAGAAAGTGTTTAAATTTAGCTGCTCGTCAGAGAACTGGGGAAGTAAGATACCAACAATCTAGCTGGGACAGTTTTCAGGATTGAGAAAAGAAAATCAAGGAAAAGGAAGCACATGTAAGTTTGACAATGAGCTCATTGTCTATACTTGGGATTTTATCTTGTTAAAACCTACTTTTTTATTAATAATTTTACATAAGCAACTTTTTTTCATTTGTAAAATAAGGTTTTTAATCAGTTCTTTTTTTTTCTGGGGTATTTCCTGTTATTCTTCTGATTCTCTGCTCTTCTTACATTGTTTCTCTGAAAAGTGGAAAGCGAGTTGTAGGTTTTATACCCTGGTTTGAAGTGTTTAAATATTTTCTTCATTCAACAGAGACAAACAGCAGAAAGAACATCTTCCATCAGACAGCAAAGATGCAGAGGAGTTTTATTTTGTTTTTTATGTTAGGTAAGTTGATCTAGATTATAGTTACTGTATGTTTTTGTTACAGTAGAGACACGGTTGTAGAATGAGGAACCTCAAACATAACCTTTTAACCCAAGCTCTACTGTAAATGCTGCTTGAGATGTTATAATCTAGTTATAAATTAAGCAACAAGTTTTATGTTTTCAGGTCAGAGTGTTTTTATCAACTGTCAGCTCTATGAGTATCACTACATTAATAAGGAAAAGAACTGGACTGAAGCTCAGCAGTACTGCAGAGAGAAACACACTGACCTGGTCACAGTGTCTAACATGGCAGACATGAAGAGACTCCTCAGTACCACAGCAGGATATAATAGGGACGTTTGGATTGGTCTGTATGATCAGACAGATGGTATCAGAACATGGTACTGGTCTCTGCCTGGAGTGGAGTTTAATGAAAGTGAGACTAAATGGCACCCAGGGGAACCAAATGATTGTCAAACTGAGAACTGTGGGTGTTTGAATACAAATCTTAAATGGGTTGATAATAACTGCATAAATGGCAGATATTTCCTCTGTTATGATGGTGAGAATTATGATATACTTGTCACTGATTCTTAAATATACTTAAACTGAACTGTTTATATTATTTGATTTGTATTAATCTCCACAGAGCAAAACATGCAAAGTCAATGTGAGTGTTTCTATTTTCTCCACAGAAACTAATAGAACCCAGAAATACCACTTGATTAGAGAGAAGAAGACCTGGCAGGAAGCTCAGAGTTACTGCAGAAAGAAACACACAGACCTGATCAGTGGAATGAAGCAGCTACAGGATGGAGAACTGAAGAATGTGATGAGCTCTACAGACAGTATCCCATTCATTGGTCTGTTCAGAGACACCTGGAGGTGGTCAGATGGAAGCAGTTTCTCTTTCAGACATTGGAGGGATGATCTAAACAATCATCAATACAACAGTGGTCGATGTGCTGTGGCTGGCTCTGATGATGAAGGCAGATGGAGGACTGACAGCTGTGATCAGAAAAAACCCTTCATCTGTTATGATGGTGAGATGTTTTTATTAAATAGGGCACTTATATAAAGAACTATGTAGGGAAAATATATAACTCAATATAATAATGCCCCATTGTGTTCTTGAATATTTATTCACAATGTGAAAATGTATGTCATCCACAACTTTATATTTATTACACATATTATATCTATATAATTTTTTTTATTTTTCTTTCCAGAAAAAGTGATCCTAATAAAAGAAAACAAAATCTGGGAGGAAGCTTTAAACTATTGCAGATATCACCACCATGACCTGGCCACCATCACCAGCCTGGATGAGCAGAGATGGATCCAGGAGAAAGCCAAGAACGCCTCGACTGATTTTGTCTGGATGGGACTTCACTATGCCTGCACTCTAGATTTATGGTTCTGGGTCAATGACAAAATGGTTAACTACCATAGGTGGCCTCCAGGGGAACCACTGGATGACTGTGACATGTCTGGAGCCATGGAGACCGGAGGAGAACATAAGTGGAGGAAAAAAAATGATAGTCAGAAGTTTAATTTCCTTTGTTCTAAGCATTAAAATAGTTTTTTGAGCTGTTTTTTTTCTGCCAGTTACCTTAAAATCTGTGGAAATTATTTGAATTATATTGGGAATATATGTTGTATTTTATTATTTTGTAACAAATATTTCCACCAAACAATAACACATATTCTAAACGTTCATGGTATCATCCTTTATTACTTGTCTTATGAATAATTTTCCTTATTTTGATCATGTAATGGGTACATTTAGGGGTTTCTTATCAATAGCCGCAATGTAGATACAGTAAAAATAAGTTATAAAATAAAAAGTTATCACGTCCTATTGCTCATAAAATGTGTCTAAATTTAGATTTTTTTTGTATAGTCATTTAGATTTTTTTTTTGTTTGGATTTTAGTGTTTTTGTATAGGCCAAATAACAGATGCTTGAAAAGAGGAAGTCTTTTTCATACTAAGAGGAGGTGAAAATGATCATATTTGTATTTGTATGTATTGTATATATTTGGATATATTGTTTAGTGAATTTTAACCTGGTCTCTGAATAGCTAAAGTTACTCATTGTGGAAAGGGTCACCAGAAATGTACTTAAACAAGAGCAGAGATACTCTAACAAAACTATTTAAGTCTGGAGTGATTCACTCCAGACTTTATTGACATGAATGAAATAAGTTCTTTGGCATTTGACAACATACAACTAGATCAGTTAATAAACAACCAACCTTAAGCTTTCCTAAATTTGTAGACTAGTCTACTGACAAACTTCATTCAATTGCATTTATTGATCCCAAAGGAAAAGGATTTTATTGACATAAAATAGAGAAGTTCTTTGGCACTCGGACCCCGGCAGAAGACACGATGCTCCAAGTTTGCATAAGCTTGGATGAATAACTTAGGAAGAGGATTAGAGTAGTCCTCCCCACCGGGACCCAGATACTGGTTGTTGGGTTCAAAAATGTAGTTTTGTAAGAGAAGAACTGAAATACACAGTAAGGGATTTTCATACAGCTCCTGCAGGAGGAGAGACAGTTGCAACCCAGACTCAAACACTCTCTCTCCCACCGGACCTCCTCTGCAGAGCGTTTCATTAACAGAACATAACACATGGTTACAAACAGAGTATTGATCTGACAGAACAATTGATCAGTTCATAAAGACAGGATGCTCTACTGGCTGTAATCACAAGGCAGAGCTCTCCTCTTGACTGAATCACAAGATAGAGTGGTCTCCTGATTGAATCATAAGACAGGAGTGGAACATCTCATTTTTGCAATGTTTCATATGAACACACATTAATTTTATAATCATCATTGAATAAACCTAACACTGGTGGTGGGGTGAGCCGGATCATGAAAGGGCCTAAGAGAGCCGAGTCACACAGGAAGCCAGAAACAGAAACTGTAAATCGGCTCTGTACATTTCAAAACAGGAATTGATTAAAGGAAATGTCCTGCAGGCTTCGAGAGAAACCTGCTTTACAGCAACTTTCGTGGTGGATGACACTGCTGGCATGTGAAGTTAGAAGACAGATGATTGTAAGATGTCTGAAGATAAGAGAACCACCGAAGAGGGGAAAGAAAAACGTATAACATACAACTAGACATACTACTACAGCAGTGAAGCATAACTAAGAGAAGTACTGGTTATTAGTCAAAAAATGTCAAAAAAATGTGTTCACCAGGCAAAGACAAAGAAGGCAGGCAGCCTTTGAAGAGTCAGATCATTGATTGACAATGTTTGTCAAGGTTGTCTCACCCTTCCAAGCAGGGCATGACTTGAACTTTCTTCCTCAAAAGTCATTGTGGCTAGTGGTTTTAAAAGTTACCAGCCTTTCAGCATTTTACTAGCCACAGTTTTGTTGCTGGGAAGTTATATATATGATCTATATGATTAAAGTTTACTATGTTGTGCTTAATTTCACTTACTTATTTAGAAATGTAAATTACAGTTAAGTAGAGCGTTACGTAAAATATAAAAACTAAACTTGAAAAGAAATGACCAAATATAAAATGCTTTACTAAGAAGAAAACATGCTTCTGGGATTATCACCTTTTAGAATATCCATACAAGAGAGATCAGAAAGCTAATGTTAGCATTTATGAGTTTTATAGTTTATTATTGTCATTTCACAAAATCAATGGAATTTTGCCCCTAAAACATAACAAAGCACAGAAGATGACCAAAAATGATTTGCCTTTAGTTAAAATAATTTGCTTGATTTGGTTAAAATGAACTGAGGTGGAGGAAAGCAGGCAGGCTGAATGACTCAGAGGGGAGCAAACTAGGAATGCAGGGGAAAGCTGGAAATGGAGTCCAATCGCAATTGTGCTTGGCGCTGAGAAGTCAGTCCAGAAGAACTTAGTTCCAACCTTCGAATGCAGAGAGATGAAAGATGAGTGGCAGAACAGTGAACACTAGGAAAAAAACATTAAGATCTAATTTTTATAAAGGTACAAGACATTGGCTAGACTTGCAGGAGATGCTCCTTCTGAATGAACTTGGGGTGATGATATTCGCTTGCATTTTGCGGTTGACTCTTCAGCAGTTGCTCAAACAAAATGCTTGTACAATTCCTGTTTGGATTAACTGAGTGTTGTAGCTGAAGTTAAGTTATTTTTCTGTGATCTCTCTGTATCTAAGTAACTCTAACTGACCAGAACTAATTTAAAACATAGCGCCTTCTGCTGGACCTTTCTACTGAGCACTTGTCAGTTTCACACGGTTTTATTTCTGGTAGTAAGGAGTAGCTAGCCTAGGCTAGCGCTAGCTTAGCATTGCTATGGCTCCTCTCTTGCTCCCTCTCTGGACTCTTCTCCAACTCTTCCTTCTTCCTCTCTCCTGCTCTCTGTGTCAGATGTTCAGTTATTCCTCTGCCTCCTTTAGTAATAATGCTATGTGTGGTAAGTGTAGTATTTATGTAACTTTGGAGGCAGGGATGTCAGAGTTAGAATCCAGGCTTCAGGCTGTTCGACATCCAGGAGTTAAAGTAGGCCCCCCCACGTAGCTGTCCTCCAAAAGTGCCTGAGCAGCCATGAGCCAGGCGATTGGGTAACTGTGCGCAGAAAGCGTTGTGGATCTCTGCCCACTGGTCACCACCAACCCGTCCACGTTTCTAACCGGTTTTCCCCACTCAGTGACACACCCACTGAGAAGCCCACTTTGGTGATTGGCAGCTCTATAGTTAGAAACGTGGCATTAGAGTCAAATGTTTGCCAGGGGCCAGAACGGGTGACATCAAATCCTACCTGAAACTGCTGGCTAAGGATAAGGTTAAATACAGTAAGATTGCTCTTCACGCTGGCGGTAATGACACCCGGTTACGCCGATCGGAAAAATTAGTGTTGCTTCAGTGTGTAAGTTTGCCAAAACAATATTGGACACCATCATTTTCTCTGATCCCCTGCCTGGTCTTACCAGCGATGACATGTCGTCATTCAACCGCTGGTTGTCTAGGTGGTGTCCTGAAAACAACGTGGGCTACATTAATAATTGGCAATCCTTTCGGGGAAAGCCTGGTCTGATTCGGAAAGACGGCATCAATCCCATTTTGGATGGTGCAGCTCTTCTTTCTAGGAATCTGGCCACATTTATTAGTCCTCCAAAACCCTGACCACCCAGGGTGCAGACGAGGAAGCAGAGTTGTAGTTTAACACACATCTCTGCAGCTTCTCTACTGTTACCCACTCTTTACTCCATCCAGACAGTGTCTTGCCCACGACCAAAATCTAATAAATTAGCAATTATTCCCAAAGGAGTAAATCATGATAATCTAATAAAAATTAAAATAACTCCAATTGGGGAAAAAGTTAAAATGATTAAATGTGGTCTGTTTAACATAAGATCTCTTTCCTCTAAAAGTCTGCTAGTTAATGACTTGATTTGTGATAATCACATTGACTTATGTTGCCTTACAGAAACCTGGCTGCAGCAAGAGGATTATGTGAGCATAAATGAGGCAACTCCTTCAAGCTATTTAAATTTTCACATACCCAGAAGTTCTGGGCGAGGAGGAGGAGTAGCAACAATCTTCCAGTCTGACTTACTGATTACTCCCAAAACAGTTAATACCTACAACTCTTTTGAACATTTAACCCTTAATTTCCCTGATCCATATTTCAGAAGTTATAGTCTTTGGACCAGAATCTTTGAAAAATAAGCTGATTAACCAGATTAAACAGATTTCAGATAACAAAGTAAAAAATCTTGGTGTCGTTTTTGATCAGGACCTGTCATTTAAATCCCATATCAAAGAGGTTTCTATAATTTCCTTCTTTCATCTGAGGAATATAGCAAAAATTAGAAATATCCTGTCCAGGGGTGATGCTGAGAAACTAGTCCATGCATTTGTTACTTCAAGGCTGGACTATTGTAATTCTTTACTATCAGGAAGTCCACAAACTGTAGTTAAAAGCCTCCAGCTGATCCAAAATGCTGCAGCAGAGTTCTGATGAAAATTAAAAAGGGAGATCATATCTCTCCTATCCTGGCTTCTCTTCATTGGCTTCCTGTTAAATCCAGAATAGAATTTAAAATCCTCCCTTTCAAATATAAAGCCTTAAATGGCCAATCTCCATCTTATATCAGAGATATGATTGTTCCTTATGTTCCTAACAGAGCACTTTGCTCTCAATCTGCAGGTTTACTAGTGGTTCCTAGAATTTCTAAAAATAGAATGGGAGGCAGATCTTTTAGTTATCAGGCTCCTCTCCTGTGGAACCAACTACCAGTTTTAGTCCGTGAGGCAGACACCCTGTCTACTTTTAAGGCTAGGCTTAAAACTTTCCTTTTTAATAAACCTTATAGTTAGAGTGGCTCAGGTTATCCTGAGCTATCTCTATAGTTATGCTGCTATAGGCTTAGACTTCTGGAGGACATAGGGACCCCTTTTTCATCATTCTGCTTCATTCTATCTTTATTCTCCCACTCTGCAGAATCTATTAGTTCTCTGGTCATCTCTCTCTAACGTTCTTCATATAAATAAACTGAACTGAATTAAATTGAATTGTAGCGTAAATGGAGAGGAAAACCACCCTTTTTACAGGAAGAGACCACCACGAGCACCAGGCTCAGTGTGGGCAGCCTTCTGCCAAGGCTGACTAGGTTTCAAAAAGACAGAAGCAGACATACAAAAACAAACAAACAAACAAACAAAAAAAATTATTCAAAAAAGGTGACTCTTAACTAGCTTCAGAGGAAATACACAGTCAGGCAGATGAGCTCTGAGCCAGTTCTCATGTCAAAGGATGAAGAGCACATACACTTAATTTCAGATGTTTTAATGTAGTCACAGTAAAAACTACATTTTTTAAACTGTTGCAGTGTTCAAGTAACACTTTAAGATTTAAATATAACACCAATCCGAGTACATTTAGTCCCTCTCTGAATTATTGTTAGATTAACTTCATAGTGTAGATCTTACTCTACAGTAGTTGTTGTTGTAGTAACTCTAAAAGAGTCAGTGTACTTTGGCACTATATATTTAACACTGTGGAATTTACTGTACACAGGCCAATGTCAAAAATCTATAAACAAAGGTGTTAAATGAAGCAGGCAAGCTAATATTTCAATCTATGATGTCACAGTTAAACAGGAAAAAACCAGATGCTATTATGACAATAAAACACAAGGAGAACATAAAGCTAGGGGTGGATGTGGCAGAGGTGGGATGATTAGAAAACTGCCATATAAAACCTGTTTTTTACAATGAGAAAACTTTGATCCTTATAGCTAATGCTTACCCTCTTGCTAATTACTCTATCTCCCACAATTTTTCCGGTTGATCTTTTGTGTGTTAGTTTTCAACACCTTCCAGCCTACAAAACAAAAGTCTCCCTGTCAATTTATGTAGAGATTTGATGCAGCCCTCGAAACGTCATAAGTGCTCCCTCTCAGCCACCATTTTTACTCATGCTTCCCCTTATATTATGCACACCCGAAACTTTTTTTTCTTCTTGTATACAAAAAGACAATGAAGCTTTCTTAAGTCTATTTTCAAAAAGTCAAGAAGCTATTTTTCAATGTTTGGCTCCAGAGCCAATTAAATAACTTTTAAAACAAGGGAAAGTATGGCTAATTTGAATAGTGCAGCCCAGATGTATCGCCGGTCATAAACAGCACACATGCAGATTCGATCCTGGATCACTGCACGCTGTTCATCACGCTGATGTAAATTTCACTGCTAAGCTGCTGCTCATTTATGGTCTGAAAGCTGTACAAAATGAAATTTCGTTTTGAATGACAGTAAAAATTACGTGTAAGTTAAAAAAGTTTGTGATCCTTCGTGCACTTACTAAAGACATCTAATGTGGGCTTCTCAACAAACTCATCCAAGTCAAAATCCATGTTCGAACCCTGGAATCATGCCACACAAACTGTCAAGCACACACACAAAGCCACAAAAACACCAGAGCCAAATCGTCTAATCAATCACCGCAACACGCACCAGCTGTGCAAACTGCACACAAAAAAAAACAGGATACAGCGCAAAACTCGACCACGAAACTACAATATTTTCAACAAGCCCCCATAAATATGCACACATGTTCGTGTGTAAGAAAGCACACAGAGCACACAGAATTCTCCCTCTTTTGCTCCTGATCTCTTTGGCTCCTGCTCTTCTTGCCTCCTCTCCCTTGCCCTCAAGCTCAAGCTTTCCAAATGGACATGGAAAAAGGTTTGCAGGTCTGGCATGGTTATGGACAGAACAAACAATATGTGTTTTGATGATGCTAATCATATCGTGTGTTTACTGCTGAGTAAAGACAACGCTAATTGACGCTAAAGAATGGACTGCATGCTATGCTATGCTACAGGAATATGTGTTGAGCTGTTGCTTCAGCTTGGACAAGCTTTATTCACTAAGAATTATATATATAACATTATATATATATAACATTAGTGTTCATGTGTTCCTCAGAGGCTCATTACATTTCCATTAGCAAGTATGACCCAGAGTAATTTAATAGAATCCTGATGTCTATTTGCTGCTAGCTATTTCAAAGAGGGTAAAGAATCATTCAACTAAAGGTTATTGGTTCTTGATTAAGCAAATCATTCAAAAAAAACATTATTTGGCCAAATAATGTTTTATTCACCTCATTCACCTCATTGTGAATTGGTCTGAAAACATTTCAATTTCTTTAAAATTAGTGAAAAGCTCATTTGATCATATCCCAAATTCTTCCAGATAAATGTTGGTTTCAAAAACAAAATCCATCTAAAACTGTAATATGGTTTTTTAACCATGTTTTCCCTTCCTCTTTGTACATAGTAGTTTAGCTTAGTTGAGTTTTGTTAGTTTTAGTTAAGAGTGTTAAACTGGAATATGTTTGACTTGGAGCTGAATGATTTTTGTTAATAAACTCTTATATTTTGAACAGAAGTTGTGGTGAATTTATTCCATGTATGTGCAGAAATAACTGTTTGACCATGATTAGTGCTCGAATCACTCTTTCATCTATTGTTCTGACACACAGTTAGTTGGACTGTGTGTTTTACCACCCCTACCGGGGAGGGCAATAAACATCTTAAAGAAATATAAATTCCCAGCTGGCTGGGAATATAATTGAACATAAAATCACAACAACTGTGTGATTGTAGCTAATAAAGGTGTCAGGGTTTAGTTGTGGTTGAGGACCCAAATGCGTTGTATTGAGGACAGTGAAAACCACAACACAGAGGATTTTCTCTCTCTTTCCCATTAAGCTACCTGGGGTCCACATTGGATAAGGGGCTCCAGCAAAATGGAGATCCAGGCAAATAGCCCAGATCTCCAGAATGACCAAGGAACTTACAGAGCCAGACTGGATGAGAAGGCCTTCTAAGGATCCCTGATGTGATCCACATGGACAAGAAAGCCTGCCTTGCTGTTAGCCCGACTGCTAAGCTGCTGCTGGAAGAAAACTCAATCTTCCAAATGGACATGGACAATAGGTTTGCATGTAATTCTGCAGCAAAAAATACACCTAAAATGAAGCTGCCAGCCCCACACTTCACAGCTGTTGTAATTTATTCAACCTTGGGAGCTTTTTTTCTTTTTCCACCAATTGTTACAAAGTAAATTTTTGGCAAAAGACTTTAAAATGTAGTTTTATTAAACCATAGGACAATGTTAAGTTAAATGGCCCTGAGTGTATTTTAGAACTACAATCTGGATTTGTAATTTGGATTTCAATAAAGGAATTAAAAGTAAAGGTTCTTTGTAAGGATGCTCAATTTTCTAACAATAAATGACTCATAAAGACAGTTTACTCATGAGAGAACCTTGTACAGTAATTACAATTACTGCATCTAATCACTTTACTTTGCACAGTGATTAGATGAAGTGTTCCTTCACCACTATAGCACCACACTTCAAAAGAGAATACTAACCCAAAAACAGATACAATGTCATAATTAGCAGACAATATTACTTAATGTCTCAAAACCTCAGCTATTATTTACATTATTATCAAACTTTATTTTAAATTATAGGGAAAATTATGTAAAGATTCACTTTACCTTTATGCTATCACAATGTAAGACATAAATATGCTGATTCTATCCAGAGAAATGAACGACTTAAAAGAGGGACAGGTATATTCCCATATATTATAAGTGTTCATAAAACTAATTGTCTCAATACATCAGTTTAAAAGTATTAGCCTGTTTGTGTTCTATAAAATTGATTAAACAGTACAGCGCCTTTATCAACAACAGGATAATTACCTGTTTTCAAATTTCTTACAATTAAAAAAGAAATAATAACTTTAAAAAAATTGGATTCCTTTAAGATATTTCAATTGTTGTAAGATTTACATCAAACCTAAGTAAAAGGTTAAGTTAATTTAGGCAAAAGCTTTGCTATACTGCCATCTACTGGTTATATCCCAGTAAGTTGTTCAAAAGGAGCTAATTGAATTATTTCACTTTTCATCTGTTTTGAACTGCATCATCATCAGCATCATCATCCTTTTCAACTTTATATTAGAGCTCTTTAAAACAATTAGCAGCTGAAAGCAAAGTACTAAGCTTAGCCAGAAATAATAAAACACTATAATAAAAAAATTCAGTCCAGCATGTGTATGCACCTTCATGCTCTCTCTCTCTATTTTATTTCCAGAAAAGAGATCACTGGGGACAAACTCTTTAAATAACACTTCTTAACCTTTATGTAATAAATAACCATGAGACATGACAACAGACTCTGACAGAAATTGCAGTCTTACTCAGATCAGAGAAATTTCTTAGAATGTACAGAAGGCAGCTGCTCACCTCTCTGGAAGTTGCCCCGATTAACATTTAAAAAGGCATTTTATACATCTCCAAACTGCCACATCATCTTATTTTACATCATACACGTTAGCAGATGATTAGACATCCATGGCTCGAGCCTTATCAAAATATTACACTTCATTCTTAGCTGAAGGACACCGCTCTCATTTCATTTCCAAATCTTTGCCACATAGATTAAAACATCAGTTCTGACAAAACAACTTCATACCGTAAATCCTCTAATATAGGATGGGGCCTTTATTTCACTCAGGTACGTCTTGGTCCGGTTTGGTAGGAACCACAACAGAACAGAGACTAAAATTGATAATGGTATGGACAATCTGTGAAATGGAAGAACAAACCTTAAAAACTCATGAAGGAACAGGTATCAGTGGGGATCTATTACCACATCTGTTAAAACAGAGAGTCACAGGTTCAAACATCATAAAAAAACAAGAGTAAGGAGCTGCAGCTGAAGGATCCGGATCAGAAAGTGTGATTAGGCAGCTACAGGGTCTAGATTGTTTGACATGACGAGTCAAACCAAGAGAAGAGCTTGTCTACTCCAGTGTAGCACACCTTAGGAGGGACAGGGAACTGACTAAAAGGCCTTAGAAAATTCCGCTGCAGAGGATGGACTTAAAGTCACAGTAACAGTGACAAACAAGGGAATGGGATTTAGATAAAAACTGCTTAAAATCAACATCAGATAAAGCCAACATATGATCTGAGCAGCCAGAATCATGTTTCCACATAAGAAACAAGCATATCATGAGAATCAGATTTAATGTGTGGCCTTGCTCATATGTGGAGCCAGTTACTGACTGGATCTGGTTAAAAGAGTCAATTAGGTCTTAAAAATTCTTCACCAGCAGTTTATCAGGGCAAACACGCAATGATATTGAAACAATAAAAACATAATAAAACAATAAGAACAAAATCATAGCTTGGCATATGCCAGACAAAAATCATAAGAAGTAATTTAGGAAGTTATTATATTGAGGGGGACAGTAACATATCAGAAGATAGGCTTTGAACTACTCACCTCAAAAAAGCTTAGTGCAAAACTGGAAAAAGATATCTGTGATGGGCGATGTTCACATTCAAGGCAGGTTTTGTACATAACTGAGGTGCCTCCTCTCTTTAAGATCCACAATAGAAAATGTAGAAAATGTTACATCAGCTACAAGTGTATATTTATGCAAAACAGCATGGGATGGAATTTTCAGCAAAATGCAGAAACAAAAAAGAACATTAAAAACAGTTGAACTAAAGAATATAAAAAAATATTTGAACTAATGATGTTTCAGTCGAAGGCAATCCTAGACAAATGTGTTTTTAGTCTTGATTTAAAGCAACTCAGGGTTAGGGCTAGGCGTTAGACACTCTCTCGATGACCCCCCCGCACCCAGTCCGACGACTAGAGCAGTTGGTTAGGGGATCAAAGGCATTGCATGGGCCGGCGCACGTTTGTTGGTATCTCTCAGATCCATAGCCAAGCCAGTTTGTAGAACTTGGAGAATTAGGGTTAGCTTTTAGAGTAATGGCCAGGTTTTAGGGTTAGGGCAAGGTTTTAGGGTTAGTTGATTTAAAGCAACTCAGGGTTAGGGTTAGGGTTCTCCACACTTTTAGAGTTTTCTGGAAGTTTGTTCCAGATAAGTGGAGCATAGGAACTAAATGCTGCTTCTCCGTGTTTAGTTCTGGTTCAAGGTATGCATAGCAGGCTGGAGCCAGAAGACCTGAGTGGTCTGGTTGATACACTGATAGCAAGTCTGTGATGTATTTAGGTGCTAAGCCATTCAGAGATTTATAGACTAACAGAAGTATTTTAAAGTCTATTCTCTGAGATACTGGGAACCAGTGTAAGGACTTTAGAACTGGGGTGATGTGCTCTACTTTAGTGAGGACATGGGCAGCAGCGTTCTGGATCAGCTGTCTGATCCACTTTTTAGGCAGACCTGTAAAAAACACTGCTGCAGTAATCAATTCGACTAAAAATAAACGCATGGATTAGTTTTTCCAGATCATGCTGAGACATTAGTCCTTTAATCCTGGAAATGTTCTTCAGGTGATAGAAAGCCGACCTTGTAATTGTCTTTAAATGCTTTTGGAGGTTCAAGTCTGAATCCAGCACTACACCTAGATTTTGGGCCTGATCAGTGGTTACTAGCTGAAGCGACTGAAGCTGTGTGCTAACTTTAGATCTCTCCTCTATTGGTCCAAAGATTATTACTTCAGTTTTGTTTTTATTCAGTTGAAGAAAATTATGGCGCATCCAGGCATTGATTTCTTCTAAGCATTTCCTCAGAGCTTGAATTGGTTCATAATCACCTGGTGACATTGTGATGTAAAGCTGTGTGTCGTCTGCATAGTTATGGTATCTGATGTTGTTGTTTTTTATTACCTGAGCAAGAGGGAGCATGTAGATATTGAATCGGAGGGGACCCAGGATGGACCCTTGGGGAACCCCAATAGAAACATTTAAGATATAATTCATATTTGCATGAGGGAAGTATGATTTATATATCTTTAGATATGTTTCATTTGAGCCGGCCTATCTGTGTGATAAGCTATTACATATTTGTCTGTTGTTTCACTAATCTAGCTGTCTTCACCATTAATCTTTTGAATCTGTTTTTCCAGGGATTAAATTAGTAAATTGGGGGAAAAAACATATTTCCTGTGCGTGTGATCTCTGTGACTATAATAATGGCCAGACAAACCTGGATAAATGTTTTGTTCCTAGTAGTCAAATAAAGGAAACAAAGGAGCAGGCTGACATTGAGGCAGTAGTGGAGTTAGGGATTTAGTTGCATTCGCTTAAATGCTTAACACTTAAAACTCTTTGCAGACCACTTTTTAATTTTAAAACATTTTATCTTTAATCAGGTATATTTGTGGCTTTTGTATTTTACAGTTGCATATAGCTTTGAGTTTGGTTTTTCTGTTAAAAATCCATTATAATATATTTAGATTTGTTGTTATTTGATAAAATTTGGGAAAGTTTAAGGGGCAAATACTTTTGCAAGCAACTGAAGATAATAAGATTTAAGACTGTATAGGAAACAGTAACATCCAGTGATGCATAAAGACAGTTTTCTTACAAATATGTTTAACAAGGATGATGTATTATCTCAAAATATAGAATTTGTTTTATCCCATATTTTCCCTTCCTCTGTATTATCTATATTCTGTTTTGTGAGGAACACGGGACCTGCCTGGTTTGAATATTCAAATATTAAGATATTTAAATGTGGCTACTATGCAGGGATTTTTGCCTGAAACATATCGACATTTGACTGAAAACAGTTTTCAGCAGAGCATCGCGAAAGAAAAAAGTCGGACCAAGTCATTGCTTTAAAAGTCTCAAGTAAGCATCAAGTCTTTATTTTCTCAAGGCTTTATTATCAAGCCAGACCCAGGTCATAAGTCAGGTAAGTTTGTTCTCAAGTCAAGTTCTAAGTCTGACGCTTTTAATTTCTATTTCTTTCTAGATTCTATTTCTTTCAATGTTTTGTACAGCAGTGGTCAATATTATATCACATTTGAATAACAGATCATGTTTTGTTTTTTAGAAACTGCACACTTGCCATTCAGACGAAAGTCTGACTGCCACACCCCATCTATCAATTTTATCCAACATCAAAAGTTATTCAAGGAAAATAGTTTTCTGTTTGTCTGTGATTGTCTTGCAAGTCTTTTTTCCCCCCATTGAGTTAATTGAAGTTTTTTTTTTATCAAAGAAGAAATTACTTTTGGAACCATATTTAAAGAATATTTTTAAAATATGGTTGATTTATTCCCTGTGCTTGCAGCCCATTCACGCACACCCACAAACACACGCACACAAGTGTTTGGGTAAAGTCAAAAGTGTTTGAAAATGTTAAAGTCATAAAATTGTTGACTTAAGTTCAAGTCCTGTGACTCAATTGGCGGACTCTGTAATTTAATCAGGTTTTTTTCACTGCATATTCTAGGTTATTATTTAACTAATACAGATAACATCAGGAAAGAAAAAGAATATATAATCAATTTCCTTCACTGTTTATATATACAGTAGGTTTCTGTTTTTCAAGCTAATACATATCTTTTGAAATTTCTTTTTATTTTTGAGAAAGGTTGGGGTTAATTTCCTCTGCTCTCCGATCAGAGTTTCTCTGTACAGTGTTGGAGGAACTGAGGGTTTATAAACCGTACTATGAAGTATTTCAATTTATTCTCCAACACAGAAAAACTGTTTGGGCACAATAACTCCTTTGGAAAGGCAAAATGCAGTGGAGTCTAATTCTGCTCTTTCTTATGGGTAAGTTAATCTAAAGCAGAATTACACTGACTGGTTTATTTTACAGCACACACCCAACTGCACAATTGTGATATATTCTATTTACATACATATGTTCAATTTTAGTAGATCATTGTTGTTTATCAACTGTCAGCTCTATGAGTATCACTACATTAAAGAGCCAAAGAACTGGACTGAAGCTCAGCAGCACTGCAGAGAGAAACACACTGACCTGGCCACAGTGTCTAACATGGCAGACATGAAGAGACTCCTCAGTAACTCAGCAGGAAACATGACAGAAGCTTGGATCGGTCTGTATGATCATGGTATCAGAACATGGTACTGGTCTCTGCCTGGAGTGGAGTTCAATGAAAGTGAGACAAACTGGAACCCAGGAGAACCAACTGATAATGTAAACAGGGATCCAGAGGAAAATTGTGGACATTTGAATAGAAATCTCAAATGGACAGATACTAGTTGCAAAAACCGAATACCTTTCCTCTGTTTTGATGGTAAGAATCTTGAATACAAAGTCAAGTGGACTGTTTTTTTTCCTTCTGTGAAATTTGTTTTGAATTTAGCTCCAAAAAAAACATTTACAAATGAATGCAATCTGATTCTATACTCCACAGAAACTAATAGAACCCAGAAATACCACTTGATTAAAGAGAAGAAGACCTGGCAGGAAGCTCAGAGTTACTGCAGAGAGAAACACACAGACCTGATCAGTGGAATGAAGCAGCTACAGGATGGAGAACTGGAGGAAGTGATAAACTCTGTGGTAGTTGGAACATACATATATACTTTGGTCTGTTCAGAGACACCTGGAGGTGGTCAGATGGAAGCAGTTTCTCTTTCAGACACTGGAAGAATGAGTTAAACAATCAGCAATCAAACAGTGGTCTATGTGTCATGACAGTGTTGGATGATGAAGGCAGATGGATGAGTGAGAAATGTACAGTGAAAAAAACCCTACATCTGTTATGAAGGTGAGGTATTATTTTTTTTGCAATACTTCAAATTTAGATCAATATTAATAATGCTATTTACATGATTTTATTCTTGCTCTTTAAACTTGCAGTCTTTACAATGTTCACTAAGTGACAGATAAAACCATGTATACTTGAACATGTATATTAGAAAACAGTTTACTGGGAACATAGCTTTCTGAGACTAAATTATACTTTTTTTTTAACAAAACAAAGTTAGAGGCTATAATCTCTTTTTAATAATAAATAATAATAAGGTATAAAAGTTGATTTATTTGTGCTAACTCACATGACAGATAAAGTGATCCTGATTAAAGAAAATAAAACCTGGGAGAATGCCTTAAACTACTGCAGAGATCACTACCATGACCTGGTCACCATCACCAGCCTGGATGAGCAGAGATGGATCCAGGAGAAAGCCAAGAAGGCCTCGACTGATTATGTCTGGATTGGACTCCACTACGCCTGCACTCTGGATTTGTGGTTCTGGGTCAGTGATGAGGTAGTTAGCTATAATAACTGGGCCTCAAATGGACCTGTTGATGACTGTGACATGTCTGGAGCCATAGAGGCAAGAGAAAAATATTGGTGGACAAAAATAAATTATCTTGCAGAGTTTAATTTCATCTGTTCTAAGAACTGAATCTTAATCTTTCCCTTGTAAGCAGCAGTTTATTCCTTTTGCCGTTTTGCTGCATAGCTTTTTAAAATAAATTATTTTAACATTTTTGCCCCTTATGGCCTTTCTGTTGTAATCAAATTGGTATGCTTCACTTCTTTATCGTAACGTGGTATAAAAACTAACCTAATGTGGTATAAAAAACAAGAAACAAAAAAATAGGTTGTTTTTGTATGTTTGTGTATAACATTAATGTTCACAATAAATAATAAAATCCTTAGACCATTATATTGTGTCATACATCTTGTTTCAGACATTAAAGGTACACTACCTTAAAATAGCGTGCTATGTTTTTACCTTAATTAATTATATTTTTCTTTCCCTAGTGGTACATTTAAATGTAAAACTATGCTTGCATTTACGTTTTGCCCACATAAAACAACAATAGTCCGCTCCTGTGTGATCCAGATCAGTTTTTATCAGATGTGACTCAGTTCCACTGCTGGGGAAGATTTTCTGTCAACCAGGGCGAGGTAGTTCAAAAAAGTAAAAAAGTTATAAAAATAACAGGACTTGAAAACATTTTGTTTTTCATCCCAAAAGCTCTCTCAGTTCTAATCTAGGTAGGAAGAAGTCCCATGTTTTAAAAAAAATGGGAGGTCCTGTTCTGAATCATATAAAGACTGAACTGCAATAACAATCATCTCTCGTTGTTACCCTTGTTTGCCTGACTTACCGTGAGATGTTTGGTCTCATGCAGGAATAACCGACTTTATTTGTCACTTCCAATTTGCATTAAAATGAACTTTGACTACAGTTTGCAGATTTCTAAAATCAAATCAAGGCACATTTAAGCTTGTTGATAAAAATAATTAGATTTAATCAAGATGAAATTAGGGAAATTTTACAGTAATGGTTTCATTTGTTTTTACACATCTGTTAAAATTTTAAAAACCAAAAAATCAAGTGCAAAAGGCAGGAATGTGCCTCTCCACCCTGTATTTCCTAAGATTGATCAAATAAAACATCAATAGTGTTCAACTGAATTCAGTTTATTTATATAGCACCAATTCACAACACATGTCATCTCAAGGCATTTTACAGCTAACCACATCATACAGTCAAATTGATTCAAACTTTTTTATCTAAGGAAATCCAGTTGATTGCATCGACTCATTGACTCAAATACAATCCATCACACTAAGCATGCTTGTAGTGACAGTGGAGAGGAACAGCTCCCTTTTAACATCCCTTTGTCACATCTAAAGCTTGGCAACCCTGATTACTATTATGTATTTCCTGCCCTCTATCTGCTATGCCTCATCATATAAATTCAATTCAATTCAGTTTATTTATATAGCGCCAAATTCACAACACATGTCATCTCAAGGCACTTTACAGTTCAACCAGATCATACAGTCAAATTGATACAGAGTTTTCTATCTAAGAAAAAACATTTGATTGCATTGACTCATTGACTCAAATACAATCCCTCACACTAAGCATGCTTGTAGCGACAGTGGAGAGGAAAAACTCCCTTTTAACAGGAAGAAACCTCCAGCAGAACCAGGCTCAGTGTGAGCGGCCATGTCCCGAGGCCGACTGGGGTTCAAGGACACAGAAGCAGAGATACAAAAAGCAGCTGTAAAAGGCGGCCCCGTCCAGGAAACACACAGCCAGGCAGATGAGCTCCGAGCCAGCTCCCATGTCAGAGGATGAAGAGAGCACATCCACCCAGTCACGGTCAGAGAAACAGAACTACACTGAAAAACAGGCCGATATTGAACATCTATAAATAAAGGTATTAATGGCAGATGGCACAGCTGACATGTCTCTCCAGGATGTGTTGCAGCCAAACAGGAACAGACTAGGTAAAGCTACTATGAGAAAAAGCAGAGAGAGCATAATGTTAGAGATTGAACTAACAGATTCTGCAGAGAGGGAGAATAGAGATAGAATGAAGTAGAATTATGAAAAAGGGGTCCCTATGTCCTCCAGAAGTCTAAGCCTATAGCAGCATAACTATTGAAATAGCTCAGGATAACCTGAGCCACTCACCTATAAGGTATATCAAAAAGGAAAGTTTTAAGCCTACCCTTAAAAATAGACAGGGTGTCTGCCTCACGGACTTAAACTGTTAGTTGGTTCCAGAGGAGAGGAGCCTGATAACAAAAAGATCTGCCTCCCATTCTATTTTTAGAAATTCTAGGAACCACTAGTAAACCTGCAGATTGAGAGCGAAGTCCTCAGTTAGGAACATAAGGAACAATCATTTCTCTGATATAAGATGGAGCTTGGTCATTTAAGGCTTTATATGTGAGAAGGAGGATTTTAAATTCTATTCTACATTTAAGTGGAAACCAATGAAGAGAAGCCAGGATAGGAGAGATATGATCTCTCTTTTTAATTTTCATCAGAACTCTGGCTGCAGCATTTTGGATCAGCTGAAGGCTTTTAACTACAGTTTCCTGATAGTAAAGAATTACAATAGTCCAGCCCTAAAGTAACAAATGCATGGACTAGTTTCTCAGAATCACCCCTGGACAGGATATTTCTAATGTTTTCAATACTGCACAGATGAAAGAAGGAAATTCTAGAAACTTCTTTGATATGGGATTTAAATGACAGGTCCTGATCAAAAATAACACCAAGATTTTTTACTTTATTATCTGAATTCAGTTTAATCCCATCCAAATGAAGTGACTGTCTAATCAGATTATTTTTCAAAGACTCTGGTCCAAAGACTATAACTTCTGTTTTGTCTGCATTTAGGAGCAGAAAGTTAAGTGTCATCCAGTTTGTATGTCTTGGATACATGCCTGTAATCCATGTAATGGGTTAGCTTCATCTGGATTTATAGACAGATATAGCTGGGTATCATTACAGTGGAAATTGATCCCATGCTGTCTAATAATTCTACTGAAGTGTTAGATAACTGGAACTGTGTCTCTGGGTCGGGGGAAATGGGTAAAGGTTGGAGGGGAGGGATCAAGGATGGTTAGCAATGGTTTCCAGTTCTGAGGGACCTAAAGACTCTGGCCACCCCCAAGGGGAGAGTGACATGAAGAAAAGAAACAGCTCATGATGTATGTTCTAACACTATACGGCTCAATACTCTGATGAGATCTACTGTAACTGCTCACAATGTACGTCCAAAAACCACACGTCAGACTCAGCACTGAAAGATTGCGCTGGTTGGACCTATCAATCTGAAAGAAGAGGAAGAACTCCCTTCTTTGCAAATCTGCAAGGTTCTGGTAGATCGGCTCGTAGACACTCGTAGCTCTGCTTCAAAAGAAGTATTTGCACACAAACACCATACGAGGGCTGTCTATATTTCAAATGTGTTTGATTTTCTTCCTACCTTACAATTCCTAATAGGGAGGTGGTTATGATAAGCTAATTGCCCCTCGTTACTCACTGTATACTGTCATCTTGGGGCTGACGTCTGATCTGAATACTCATTTTACTCACCTATTTATCTCCGCCCAATTCTCATTATCGCTCATCTGATCCAACTGCTTCACTCTCTTTTAATGCAGGCTTTAGACTGGTCATCAGTGCCAGATTATTAGAGCGTAGTGTGGTGAGAGTTCTTTATCATTCCTGTGTTTCTGATAGCCTGATACTGACCTGTTCTGCCTCTCGACCTCTGAGCCTGCCCATCCCCTTTCTAATCTGTTTGCCTGACTTGTATTCTAACTCCTGCCGGATCTCTGCCTCTCTGTGTAACGAATCTGGAACTGTTGCCCGACTGCATTCTGGATTCTCCCTCAGCATGTCTTTAGACCTCTGATCTCCTGGCTCCACGGCACATGCCTTAGATACCAATGCTGCTCACTGCAGTTCTGTTTTCAATAAACGTGAAAACCTGACAGTGTACTACACAACACAAGATGTACAATGTGTCTGTAACTCGGCCCAATGCAAATAATTCTCGTACAACTAGTGAATCTGCCTGGAAAGGGCAAAAAAATAGTACAGTGTATGCATGGCTTAATGAGCTCTATTTACAACTCCACTGCTTCCTGCTACCACTGCTACCTTTGTCTACTGTCTTTCATTACTGGAAAGTGTGTCTGGCTGGCTACTGAGGACAGATACACCTGGATTAATAAGTTTGGAAGTTAGGTTTTTTTTATTTTAGAAAAGATGGTTTATCCTGGTTTAATCTCATCATACTAATCATGATAGCAACAAAGGTAAATAATAATAATTATTAATATTATCTCACTGGATTAAATAATTAAATATAATTAAAAATGCTAATTGCACTATATTTGGAGCTACAAGCAAAAACAACATAGTAAATTACCACTAAATAGGTCTTTATCTCTTACTCCATCAGTTTTAGATCATGCAGATCTTGTCTCAATCAGTTTTCCTGTAACTGATTCCTATTTTTTCACGTGGAATTTCCAGATATCCAAAATAAGTAGTAGAAAACCTTAGCCTGGAAGTCTATGCTCATAAAGCACAGTCATAAATTAGCAAAACAACTTAACATAACTTATACTATCTAAAAATATATATATAGATAGAGTATTTTTTTTTGAGTGAGAACCAAACATTTATCACAAGGATCAGCCCAATACAAATGAAATTTATTGATTTAAATACTTACAGTGTGTTATGCAGGGCAGCTCCTCATCAGTTGAAGCCAGTTGTGATAAATAAATAAAAGCGTTGCACTCTCTTTCTCATATTGCACTGTTAAAGCATAGCTAGCTAACCAGTAACCCAGCTACTGAAACAGCTGTGGTCCTGCACATAGAATTCGACAATGCTATTTACAATAAGTCTACACAAAAAATTTTTCCCCTCTCACTCACTGATAATCAGCCAAAATCGGGACATTTATGCCCAAAACAGAGGCAACTGTGCCCGGGGGGACATCTGTTCACTGTAACTTTGAACACTGCATCCAACTAATCCAGCCAGGGTTAAGGTTCTTTCTCAAGAATGATAGAATACAAGGTTGTCCAAAGCAGCTTGGACAATTTCTTATAGTGTGTTCTCACACCAAACGCATTTTGGTGTCAAAGCAACCTGTCTACATGCAAAATTCATGTGGACACGTGAAAGGTCCCAATGCAATCCACATTTTTTGCGCCTGTGCATCCTATCGTTTGACACTGGAGTAAGAAATAGAGTATTTGAAACTGGATGCTGGAGTGTCAACCAATCAGAAAAGCTGATCCAGGATTTTTTTGAGAGGTTGTGAGATACAGACTACATGCAAGTTGGCTTCGGCGGAGATTCTGTATATAGAAACTATAAATACAAAGTGGTTTCAACTCCAAAGGTTAAAAAAAAGCTGGAAAAATTGATTGTTATGTAGGCTACAAGGACAAGAGAGGGTTCTCTGATTATTATCACTACACATAGACATATTTGTTATGAACAGAAAATTTCTAAAGAAATATTTGAGGGGGCCACCTTCTGCGTCCTGGGTAACTGGGCAATACGCCCTGGCAAGTGACGTTGGGGCTGCCCCAGACCAACTGCTTACGCCTTTGAGGGCTGCTGAGGAAGAAAGAGGGCTAGGTCATGGGCAAACGAGAGCTCTGTGCCAATTGTGCTGAAATCTGGGAAATAGACGTGCACAGCAATGATGCACAAGGGTAATATGGGTTGTCCAATTGAACCGCAGTGGTAAAGAAAGCGCAGTTTTGCGGGCTCCGCCCGCCCGGCTAGGAGCCCTTGCAGTCGTGAAAATAAATCACCGAATGGCGGCTCTGCCCCCTGCTAAGACCTTTGCAGTGAGAAATCACCACTGGCCGGGCTCGCGCCCGCCTTCTAAGACCATTCAGGGATGAAATCACCAATGGCGGGCTCCCCGCCCGCATGCTCAGAGAGAGCCATTGCAGTGATAAAAATACTACAAATGGCTATGAGCAAATATGCGCAGAATGGTATTGAGTGTGTATAAGGAAGAGGCTTTTATCTGTAGAGTCCCTGTAGTGTTATTTTGAAAGTCTATCATGAATGTGCACAAAAAGGGTCATGCCACAAGATATAGAAACCATTTCCAAATGGTAAAATAAATCACTGGTTTTACATGTTATTAGGTAATAGCGTCTGTATTACAGGTAATGGGAGACTTTATAGTGAAATTTTTTCGAGCCAGGGGGGTTGTTTTAAAAAAACGTCACTTACAGAGTCTAAATAAAAACAACCGGAAGAGTACACAGGAGTCATAAGTTGAGCCATTTGGGCATCAATTAATGCATTAGTATAATCTAGAGGCTTTTATTTTGTAGGGTCCCTGGAGTCTTATAATTTGAAAGTTTCCAACAAGTTTGTGATTTAGAGAAAATGTTATCTGACAAATTATTTTATCTAAGCTACAGCTATATCTCTGACTTCAATTAGAGTAACTTTCATGGCTGTATGGCTCATCTACAACCTGAAGGGAAAAATGAAAAACAAAACGTTCTTCCTCACACCTGAGCTTCTAATTCGAGCTGAGCTGCACAGGACAACTGTCACCCAGCTATTCTGGTGCTTAAACTGTCCTCCGAACAAAAAACTACTGCTGAGCAAAACGTATGAGTTATTCAAAAAATTCTTCAACCGTGAGCGTCAGCCAATCTTCGACTCGCAAAACTAAACAAATGCCAACTTTGGTGTATGTGTGTCTTTCAGGAACAATATTTATGACATTTAAAACACATAATGTCATTCGTTTTTCTCCCCTCTGCTGTTCCAAAACCAATGAAAAACGGCTCTGATTTTCATCGACTTGAGGTCGGTCTGGAGGGTTTTTAAGGAAAAGTATTAATCCTACCGTAATTCCGAAGACATTGTGTGGGTCCAGAGATTTCAGTCTACAAACTGACCAAAAATGGTGACTCTAGCTATAAATATGTGGCCGTGAGGGCGAGTTTAAAATGTTTTTGGGTCTTAAAAAAACGGCTGCCTCACACTCTAGCTTTTCAGTCTCTCCACTCTAGAAGGCTGGATTTTGCCAAAACTTTGTGGCGCTTGAGGTCTGATTATACAAAAACCGTAGCAGTTATCAACATGCCGTCTTCAGTTTTATGCAGACGAAGGATTTATCTACAAACTGAGCTTTAAACTGTTTTTCTACGTGAATGTATGCCAACACAGTGAAGCGCTGTTTTTTATGCTGTTTTTTTCCTCTCCCCATTCATTTCCTATGGGATTTTTTTGCGACGTTTTCGCTAATAATTCGCAAACCTTCGGACTAATGAGAAAGTTTTATACAAGCACGCATCGCCCCATTGGTCTCTACGCGTGTGCCAACTTTGGGCCCGATCCGACGAATGGTGCGTGACTAGTTACGCGCCGAAGTTTTTGGTGGCGAGGAGAACTATAAGCTATAATAAAAACTAGAAAATTTCTAAAGAAATTTTGAGGGGGGCCACCTACTGCCCGTCTGGGTAACTGGGCCAATACGGCCCTGGCAAGTGACGTTGGGGCTGCTTACGCCTTTGAGGGCTGCTGAGGGAAGCAAAGAGGGCTAGGTCATGGGCAAAGAGAGCTGTGTGCCACTTGTGCTGAAATCTGGGAAATAGACGTGCACAGCATATGATGCACAAGGGTAATATGGGTTGTCCATATTGAACCGCAGTGGGTAAAGCGCAGTTGGCGGGCTCCGCCCGCCTGCTAGGAGCCCTTGCAGCGATGAAAAAAATCACCAATGGCGGGCTCCGCCCGCCTGCTAAGAGCCATTGCAGTGATGAAATCACCATTGGCGGGCTTCGCCCGCCTTCTAAGAGCCATTGGTGATTTCATCACTGCAATGGCTCTTAGAAGGCGGGCGAAGCCCGCCAATGGTGATTTCATCACTGCAATGGCTCTTAGCAGGCGGGCGGAGCCCGCCATTGGTGATTTTTTTCATCGCTGCAAGGGCTCCTAGCAGGCGGGCAGAGCCCGCCAACTGCGCTTTACCCACTGCGGTTCAATATGGACAACCCATATTACCCTTGTGCATCATATGCTGTGCACGTCTATTTCCCAGATTTCAGCACAAGTGGCACACAGCTCTCTTTGCCCATGACCTAGCCCTCTTTCCTTCCCTCAGCAGCCCTCAAAGGCGTAAGCAGTTGGTCTGGGGAGCCCCAACGTCACTTGCCAGGGCCGTACTGGCACAGTTACCCAGACGGGCAGTAGGTGGCCCCCCTCAAAATTTCTTTAGAAATTTTCTAGTTTTTATTATAGCTTATAGTTCTCCTCGCCACCAAAAACTTCGGCGCGTAACTAGTCACGCACCATTCGTCGGATCGGGCCCAAGTTGGCACACGCGTAGAGACCAATGGGGCATGCGTCTTGTATAAAACTTTTGCTCATTATCCGAAGGTTTTGCGATTATTAGCGAAAAACGTCGCAAAAAATTCCCAATAGGAAATGAATGGGGAGAGGAAAAAAACCACATAAAAAACAGCGCTTCACTGGTTGGCTACATTCCGTAGACAAACAGTTTAAAGCTCAGTTTGTAGATAAAATGCCTTCGTCTGCATAAAACTGAAACGGCATGTTGATAACTGTCTACCGTTTTTTGTATAATTCAGACCTCAAGCGCCACAAAGTTTTGGCAAAATCCAGCCTTCTAGAGTGGAGAGACTGAAAAGCTAAAGTGTGAGGGCAGCCGTTTTTTTTTAAGACCCAAAAACATTAAACTCGCCCACACGGCCACATACTTATAGCTAAAGTCACCATTTTTGTAAGTTTGTAGAACTGAAATCTTCTGGACACACAATGTCTTCGAATTACGTAGGATTAATACTTTTCCTTAAAACCCTCCAGACCGACCCTCAAGTCATGACAATCAGAAGCCGTTTTTCATTGGTTTTGGAACAGCAGAGGGGAGAAAAACGAATGACATTATGTGTTTTCTCGTCATAAATATTTGTTCTAAAGACACACATACACCAAAGTTGCATAGTGGAGTCGAAGGATGGCTGACGCTCACGGTGAAAGAATTTTTTG
Organism: Cyprinodon tularosa; assembly: GCF_016077235.1. Lineage (NCBI taxonomy): Eukaryota > Metazoa > Chordata > Actinopteri > Cyprinodontiformes > Cyprinodontidae > Cyprinodon > Cyprinodon tularosa. Next base: position 176,040 of record NW_024037946.1, read on the forward strand.
ACTCATACCGGTTTTTTGCTCAGCAGTCGTTTGATTCGGAGGACATTTTTAAGCACCAGAAAGCTGGGTGACAGTGTCCTGCTGCAGCTAGCTCAATTAAAGCTCTGGTGTTGAGGAAACGTTTTTTTTTTCTTTCTCTTCCCATTCAGGTTGTATATGACCTACACCAATGAAAGTTACTCTAATTGAAGTAAAGATATAGCTGTAGCTTAGATAATACTAATTTTTTCAGATAACATTTTCTCTAAACCCAACTCTGTAGGACTTTCAAAATAAGACCCAGGGACCCTACCAAATAAAAGCCTCTTAGATTATACTAATGCAATACTGATGCAAATGGCTCAACATGCTGACCCAAACTCTTATCCAGGTGTGTTTATTAGACTCTAGTGACGTTTTTCAAAAACACACCCCAGAGCAAAATTTCACAATAAAAGTCTCCCATTTACTCTGTAATACAGCAGCTATTCACCTAAAAACGTTTGGGAAAACCAGTGATTTACCATTTGGAAATGGATTCTATATCACTGCTGGGCAATGACCCATCTTTTGAGCACATCCATGATTAGACTTTCAAAATAACACTACAGGGACTTCAACAGAAATAAAAGCCCTCTTCCTAACACACTCATACATTGTGGCATATTGCTCATAGCCATTTGTAATTTTATCACTGCAATGGCTCTGAGGCATGTCGGGCGGCAGCCCGCCGAATTTGGTGAATCATCACTGCAATAGGCTCTTAGAAAGGGCGGCGAAGCCCCCAATGGAGATTTCATCACTGCAATGGCTCTAGCAAGCGGCAGAGCCCGCCATTGGTGGATTATTTTTTCATCGCTGCAAGGGCTCCTAGCAGGACGGGCGAGCAGCCAACTCGCTTTACCCACTGCGGTTCAATATGGACAACCCATATTTACCCTTGTGCCATCATATCTGTGCACGTCTATTTCCCAGAATTTCAGCACAAGTGGCACACAGCTCTCTTTGCCCATGACCTAGCCCTCTTTCCTTCCCTCAGCACCCTGCAAAGGCGTTTAGCAGTCTGGTCCTGGGGAGCCCCAACGTCACTTGCCAGGGCCGTATTGGCCCAGTTACCCAGACCGGCAGTAGGTGGCCCCCCTCAAAATTTCTTTAGAAATTTTCTAGTTCATAACAAATATGTCTATGTGCGGTGATAATAATCAGAGAACCCTCTCTTTTCCTTGTAGCCTACATAACAATCAATTTTTCCAGCTTTTTTTTAACCTTTGGAGTTGAACCTCTTTGTATTTATCCATTTTCTATATACAGACATCCCCGCAAAAGCCAACTTGCATGTATTCTCTATCTCCCAACCTCTCAAAAAAATTCTGGATCAGCTTTTCTGATTGGTTGACACTCCAGCATCCAGTTTCAAATACTCTATTTCTTACTCCAGTGTCAAACGATTGGATGCACAGACGCCAAAAAATGTGGATGCATTGGACCTTTCCACAGTGTCCCACATAGACTTTGCATGTAGACCAGTTGCTTTGACACCCAAAATGCGTTTGGTGTGAACACACTATAAGAAATTTCCAAGCTGCTTGGACAAACCTTGTATTCTATCATTCTTGAGAAAGAACCTTGACCCTGGCTGGATTAGTTGGATGCAGTGTTCAAAGTTACAGTGAACAGATGTCCCCCCGGGCACAGTTGCCACTGTTTTGGGCCACATGTCCCCGATTTTGCTGATTATCAGTGAGAGGGGAAAATTTTTTGTGTAGACTTATTAAAATAGCATATGTGAATTCTATGTGCAGACACAGCTGTTTCAGTAGCTGGTTGCTCTGCTTTTAACGTGAATATGAGAAAGAGAGTGCAACGCTTTTATTTATTTATCACAACTGGCTTCAACTGACGAGGAGCTGCCCTGCATAACACACTGTAAGTATTTAAATCAATAAATTTACATTTGTATTGGCTGATCCTTGTGATAAATGTTTGGTTCTCACTCAAAAAAAAATACTCTATCTATATATATATTTTAAGATAGTATAAGTTTGTTAAGTTGTTTTGCTAATTTATGACTGTGCTTTATGAGCATAGACTCCAGCTTAGGTTTTCTACTTACTTTAATTTTGGATAACTGGAAATTCCACGTGAAAAATAGGAATCAGTTACAGAACCACTGATTGAACAAGATTCTGCATGATCTAAAACTGATGGTAGTTAAGAGATAAAAGACCTATTTAGTGGTAATGTGTTTTTGCTTGTAACTCCAAATATAGTGCAATAAGCATTTTTAATTATATTTAATAATTTAATCCAGTGAGATAATATCAATAATAATTATTATTTACCTTTGTTGCTATCATGATTAGTATGATGAGATTAAACCAGGATAAACCATCTTTTCTAAAATAAAAAAACTTCCAAACTTCCAAACTTATTAATGCAGGTGTATCTGTCCTCAGTAGCCAGCCAGACACACCTGTCCAGTAATGAAAGACAGTAGACAAAGGTAGCAGTGGTAGCAGGAAGCGGTGGAGTTGTAAATAGAGCTCATTAAGCGGTGTATACACTGTACTATTTTTTTGCCCTTTCCAGGCTGATTCACTAGTTGCATGAGAATTATTTGCATTGGGCCGAGTTACAGACACATTGTACATCTTGTGTTGTGTAGTACACTGTCAGGTTGTCACGTTTATTGAAAACAGAACTGCAGTGAGCAGCATTGGTATCTAAGGCAGGTGCCGTGGAGCCAGGAGATCAGAGGTCTAAAGAGGGAGAATCCAGAATGCAGTCGGCCAACAGTTCCAGGTTCGTTACACAGAGAGGCAGAGATCCGGCAGGAGTTAGAAACAGATTAGAAAGGGGATGGGCAGGCACAGAGGTCGAGAGGCAGAACAGGTCAGTATCAGGCTATCAGAAACATAGAAATGCTAAAGAACTCTCACCACACGCTCTAATCATCTGGCACTGATGACCAGTCTGAAGGCTGCATTAAAAGAGAGTGAAGCAGTTGGATCAGATGAGCGATAATGAGAATTGGGCGGAGATAAATAGGTGAGTAAAATGAGTATTCAGATCAGACGTCAGCGCCAAGATGACAGTATACAGTGAGTAACGAGGGGCAATTAGCTTCTCATAACCACCTCCCTATCAGGAATTGTAAGGTAGGAAGAAAATCAAACACATTTAAAATATAGACAGCCCTCGTATGGTGTTTGTGTGCAAATAATTCTTTTGAAGCAGAGCTATGAGTGTCTACGAGCCGATCTACCAGAACCTTGCAGATTTGCAAAGAAGGGAGTTCTTCCTCTTCTTTCAGATTGATAGGTCCAACCAGCTCCATCTTTCAGTGCTCAGTCTGACGTGTGGTTTTTGGACGTACAGTGTGAGCAGTTACAGTAGATCTCATCAGAGTATTTAGCCGTATAGTGTTAGAACATACATCATGAGCTGTGAAATTTTAAGCCCGGCGATTTCATCAAACAGTTTGAGCTGTAGTTGAGCAGAACTATTCAAAATATTGTAGTGTATGCCTGAACTTAGTGGGCATACAATGCTTCTCTGAGATGCAAAGGCCCCTGATGCTGTCAGTTGACAGTAATAAACATATATAATCTTTTACCTGCAGGCTTGACTGCTCCTTGGTTTTGATCCATATTAATGAACAAAAACCTATTTCAATAGGTATTTAAATGTGAACAGAATCAATATTTGTTGCACTTTATTGAAAAGTTAGCGGAATTCTATGTCCACAGACAGCCACAGGCATAGGCTGTTGGATAAAGGTTGGAATTTACTTTTCTATTTTTTCTTTTCTTCATGTCACCCCTCCAACCTTTACCCATTTCCCCCGACCCAGAGACACAGTTCCAGTTATCTAACACTTCGGTAGAATTATTAGACAGCATGGGATCAATTTCCACTTTAATGATACCCAGCTATATCTGTCTATAAATCCAGATGAAGCTAACCCATTACATGGATTACAGGCATGTCTCCAAGACATAAAAACTGGATGGCACTTAACTTTCTGCTCCTAAATGCAGACAAAACAGAAGTTATAGTCTTTGGACCAGAGTCTTTGAAAAATAATCTGATTAGTCAGTCACTTCATTTGGATGGGATTAAACTGATTTCAGATAAATTGATCAGGATCTGTCATTTAAATCCCATATCAAAGAAGTTTCTAGAATTTCCTTCTTTCATCTGTGCAGTATTGAAAACATTAGAAATATCCTGTCCAGGGGTGATTCTGAGAAACTAGTCCATGCATTTGTTACTTTAGGGCTGGACTATTGTAATTCTTTACTATCAGGAAACAGGTAGTTAAAAGCCTTCAGCTGATCCAAAATGCAGCAGCCAGAGTTCTGATGAAAATTAGAAAGAGAGATCATATCTCTCCTATCCTGGCTTCTCTTCATTGGCTTCCTCTTAAATCTAGAATAGAATTTAAAATCCTCCTTCTCACATATAAAGCCTTAAATGACCAAGCTCCATCTTATAACAGAGAAATGATTGTTCTTTATGTTCCAAGTTCTACAAACTGGCTTGGCTATGGATCTGAGAGATACCAACGAACGTGCGCCGGCCCGTGCAATGCCTTTGATCCCCTAAGCAACTGCTCTAGTCGTCGGACTGGATGGGGGGGGGTCATCGAGAGAGTGTCTAACACCTAACCCTAACCCTGAGTTGCTTTAAATCAAGACTAAAAACACATTTGTCTAAGATTGCCTTCGACTGAAACATCATTAGTTCAACTTTTTTTTATATTCTTTAGTTCAACTGTTTTTAATGTTCATTTTTGTTTCTGCATTTTGCCGAAAATTGCATCCCATGCTGTTTTACATACATATACACTTGTAGCTGATGTAACATTTTCTACATTTTCTATTGTGGATCTTAAAGAGAGGAGGCACCTCATTTATGTACAAAACCTGCCTTGAATGTGAACATCGCCCATCACAGATATCTTTTTCCAGTTTTGCACTAAGCTTTTTTGAGGTGAGTAGTTCAAAGCCTATCTTCTGATATGTTACTGTCCCCCTCAATATAATAACTTCTTAAATTACTTCTTATGATTTTTGTCTGGCATAGGCCAAGCTATGATTTTGTTCTTATTGTTTTATTATGTTTTTATTGTCTTATTGTTTCAATATCAGTGCGTGTTTGCCCTGATAAACTGCTGGTGAAAAATTTTTAAGACCTAATTGACTCTTTTAACCAGATCCAGTCAGTAACTGGCTCCACATATGAGCAAGGCCACACATTAAATCTGATTCTCATGATATGCTTGTTTCTTATGTGGAAACATGATTCTGGCTGCTCAGATCATATGTTGGCTTTATCTGATGTTGATTTTAAGCAGTTTTTATCTAAATCCCATTCCCTTGTTTGTCACTGTTACTGTGACTTTAAGTCCATCCTCTGCAGCGGAATTTTCTAAGGCCTTTTAGTCAGTTCCTTGTCCCTCCTGAGGTGTGCTACTCTGGAGTAGACAAGCTCTTCTCTCGGTTTGACTCGTCATGTCAAACAATCTAGACCCTGTAGCTGCCTAATCACACTTTCTAATCCTGATCCTTCCGCTACAGCTCCTTACTCTTGTTTTTTTATGATGTTTGAACCTGTGACTCTCTGTTTTAACAGATGTGGTAATAGATCCCCACCGATACCTGTTCCTTCATGATTTTTTAAGGTTTGTTCTTCCATTTCACAGATTGTCCATACCATTATCAATTTTAATCTCTGTTCTGTTGTGGTTCCTACCAAGCTGGACCAAGATGTACCTGAGTGAAATAAAGGCCCATCCTATATTAGAGGATTTACGGTATGCAGTTGTTGCACCTCTTTCAAGAAACTTGGACTGGATCAATCTACATTTGTTCAATTATGGGCCTATTTCTAAGCTACTATTTGTTTTAAAAGTCTTAAACCTTTTCTGGAGGAAATTACCTCCTCGAAATATTTGAGTCTGGGTTTAAGACTTTAATTTATTTTATTTTTTGATACAGTGTCCTGTCTGGCAATGTGGCAATAAGAATAATTGTCTTTATGCCAAAAAAAGCACAACAGATTTTACTTTCACAAGTGTAGCAGTATGACAATTGCCACATTGCTCCACTTGTTTCATGCATATAAATTGCTTTATTATAATTAGGCAGGGAGTTTTACAGTTTATATGGACACTGCAATGTAAATAGAGCAGAAAAACAGAAGAAGAAAAGAAAAAAAAAGAAAAAAAGAGAAAAGATGAAAGAAAGAAGAGAGAAAGGAGACAATGACAAAACATTTTCAGTCTGCTTCATCACCTGTAACGAGATGAAAAAAGAACAGCGCAACCGAAAGACATGGTACGAGACATACAATAAAGCAACACCTTGAAACTATTGCTAAAGTAATATTATTAAGTCTGACATGTACTCTGTGTTACCTGAAGATATGGATGTTGACATGATCAGGCAGGATTACTAGCCCAAATGCAGAACTCACAGACTCAGAGGCAGGATAAAAGTCCAATAGTTTATTGGATTGCAGACAGGGTTCTACCTGGGAGGCGGAGAGGACAGAGCAGGTTAGGTTCAGGTTTACAGATTCAGGTTTACAGGGTCAGAACAGGCAGGCTGGCTCAGGCTTGCTAACCATAACAAGTTTAACAATCCGGCGCAGAGTGGAGCTCTCCTGTAGCTTATGAAGGGAGAGCTTAATGAGCAGATGGGGATCAGCTGTTACGAACGAGCACAAGGTCTCAGCAAAGGATCTACGGCGCCCTCTAGTGGGCAAGCCTCTGGATCCCAACCGACAGCAGAACCCCTCAGAAAGGGATCCACATCGACCTCTGGAGGGCAGACCTCCCGATCCCAACAGACAACAGAAGCCCACAGAAAGGGATCCACATCGCCCTCTGGAAGGCAGACCTCTGGATCCCAACAGATGTGGGGTTTCTGTTTGAAAGTGGATCTCTGAGTACCTGGAGCCAAGCACTTGTAATTGTTTGTGAGGGTGCACTTGTGCATGTAAAGTTTAAGGCTTTAATGTTACAGACATAACAGCAAAACTATGACTTTTAATAACATCCTCTTGGCCTGCTACTTTGGTTCCCATTGTGCATTACTGCAGCCAAATTTTACAGCATGGCTCAAGACTTACTTTTATTGGCTGGATTTTAACACTGGCAGAACCTAGTTTTTATGACCTTGTTTATTTAGCAAGTTCTTAATATTGCCTAATTTTATATCTTTATGCTTTTTAGGAAAATTATCATTGAAGATGTTTGAGTTTATTACACCTTGGTATTGGCTTTCTGTTGTTTGTCAGAACTGATGTTTTAATCTACGTGGCAAAGATTTGGAAATGAAATGAGAGCGGTGTCCTTCAGCTAAGAATGAAGTGTAATATTTTGATAAGGCTCGAGCCATGGATGTCTAATCATCTGCTAACGTGTATGATGTAAAATAAGATGATGTGGCAGATTGGAGATGTATAAAATGCCTTTTTAAATGTTAATCGGGGCAACTTCCTGAGAGGTGAGCCCAGAGGTGAGCAGCTGCCTTCTGTACATTCTAAGAAAGTTCTCTGATCTGAGTAAGACTGCAAATTCTGTCAGAGTCTGTTGCCATGTCTCGTGGTTATTTATTACATAAAGGTTAAGAAGTGTTATTTAAAGAGTTTGTCCCCAGTGATCTCTTTTCTGGAAATAAAATGGAGAGATAGAGCATGAAGGTGCATACACATGCTGGATTGAATTTTTTTATTATAGTGTTTTATTATTTCTGGCTAAGCTAATTACTTTGCTTTCAGCTGCTAATTGTTTTAAAGAGCTCTAATATAAAGTTGAAAAGGATGCTGATGATGATGATGATGATGATGATGATGATGATGATGATGATGATGCAGTTCAAAACAGATAAAAAATGAAATAATTCAATTAGCTCCTTTTGAACAGTTTACTGGGATATAACCAGTAGATGGCAGTATAGCGAAGCTTTTGCCTAAATTAACTTAACCTTTTACTTAGGTTTGATGTAAATCTTCCAACAATTTAAACATCTTAAAGGAATCCAATTTTTTAAAAGTTATTATTTCTTTTTTAATTGTAAGAAATTTGAAAACAGGTAATTATCCTGTTGTTGATAAAGGCGCTGTACTGTTTAATCAATTTTATAGAACACAAACAGGCTAATACTTTTAAACTGATGTATTGAGACAATTAGTTTTATGAACACTTATAATGCATGGGAATATACCTGTCCCTCTTTTAAGTCATTCATTTCTCTGGATAGAATCAGCATATTTATGTCTTACTGTGTGATAGCATAAAGGTAAAGTGAATCTTTACACAATTTTCCCCATAATTTAAAATAAAGTTTAATAATAATCTAAATAATAGCTGAAGTTTTGAGACATTAAGTAATAATGTCTGCTAATTATGACATTGTATCTGTTTTTGGGTTGGTATTCTCTTTTGAAGTCTGGTGCTATAGTGGTGAAGGAACACTTCATCTAATCACTGTGCAAAGTAAAGTGATTAGATGCAGTAATTGTAATTACTGTACAAGGTTCTCTCATGAGTAAACTGTCTTTATGAGTCATTTATTGTTAGAAAATTGAGCATCCTTACAAAGAACCTTTACTTTTAATTCCTTTATTGAAATCCAAATTACAAATCCAGATTGTAGTTCTAAAATACACTTAGGGCCATTTAACTTAACATTGTCCTATGGTTTAATAAAACTACATCTTAAAGTCTTTTGCCAATTGGTGGAAAAAGAAAAAAAGCTCCCAAGGTTGAATAAATTACAACAGCTGTGAAGTGTGGGGCTGGCAGCTTCATTTTAGATGTATTTTTTGCTGCAGAATTACATGCAAACCTATTGTCCATGTCCATTTGGAAGATTGAGTTTTCTTCCAGCAGCAGCTTAGCAGTGGGGCTAACAGCAAGGCAGGCTTTCTTGTTCATGTGGCTCACATCAGGGATCCTTAGAAGGCCTTCTCATCCAGTCTGGCTCTGTAAGTTCCTTGGTCATTCTGGAGATCTGGGCTTTTTGCCTGGATCTCCATTTTGCTGGAGCCCCTTATCCAATGTGGACCCCAGGTAGCTTAATGGGAAAGAGAGAGAAAATCCTGTGTGTTGTGGTTTTCACTGTCCTCAATACAATGCATTTCGGTCCTCAACCACAACTAAACCCTGACATCTTTATTAGCTACAATCACACAGTTGTTGTGATTTTATGTTCAATTCTGTTCCCAGCCAGCTGGGAATTTATATTTCTTTAAGATGTTTATTGCCCTCCCCGGTAGGGGTGGTAAAACACACAGTCCAACTAACTGTGTGTCAGAACAATAGATGAAAGAATGATTCGAGCACTAATCATGGTCAAATACTTAATTCTGCACATACATGGAATAAATTCACCAGAACTTCTGTTCAAAATATAAATAAATATAATATAATAAATAAATATAATATATTAACAAAAATCATTCAGCTCCAAGTCAAACATATTCCAGTTTAACACTATTAACTAAAACTAGCAAAACTCAACTAATCTAAACTACTATGTACAAAGAGGAAGGGAAAACATGGTTAAAAAACCATATTACAGTTTTAGATGGATTTTGTTTTTGAAACCAAAGTTTATTTGGAAGAATTTGGGATATGATCAAAGGAGCTTTTCACTAATTTTAAAGAAATTGGAATGTTTTCAGACCAATTCACAATGCAAATCGATGAGGTGAATAAAACATTATTTGGCCAAATAATGTTTTTTTTTTTAAATGATTTGCTTAATCAAGAACCAATAACACTGCATGAAAAGTGGGATTTTCGTCAATATACGGCACTGTAGATTGTCGTGGAACTTCAGGTTAGCGGCAGTTTACGGCAATTTGCAGGCTTCGACGAAAACTCCCGTAAATTGTCAGAAATTGACGTGGAATTTCTTAGGCAGTGTTCCCCCCATGCCTCCCCCCCATGGAATTCTAGGGGAGGCTTTAACATGTAAATGAACATGCTGTGAGCTATACAAATGCAAACCAGGGTTGCAGGGGGGGTTTTACCCCCCCCCCCCCTGCAACCCTGGGTAAGAAAATCTCTGATACAAAGAGATCAGGTATAGCCTCTTACATTTTAGCTTGAATTGATTTATTTAATTAAAGTATAGAGACCAAAACAGACCTTTAGCTGACAGAGCAATACATTTAGAGCAGTAATTATTTTTTTTTTAAATTTGCATTTAAGATAAAAAATAAAATGTTGTCTGTCAATATGCTCAATTCACAATTACTTAAGTGGAAAAGTTTCAAGAAATGATTCCGAGATGATTCACTTTATAACATGGCGCATTATCCTGTTGGAAGTAGCCATCAGAAGATTGGTACACTGTGGTCATAAGGACATAGGTCAGCATGCTAAATTGGTTTTAAGTGGCCCAAAGTGTGGCAATAAATATCCCCCAAATAGATGGTAGAAATAGATCAGGCTCAGTATAGCCTAATTATAGACTCTTACATTTTAGCTTGAATTGATTTATTTAATTAAAGTACGCTAGATTACTGTGTATGCAAATGTTATGTAAAAAAAATACACAAAATAATTTACTTCAAAAATTAGTTTTAATCAGAATCAGTTGGCTGTAATGGTTAATTTTTTTTTTTAGATTTCCACTTTTTTTTTTTTGTTATTGAATATATAAGAAAACAATAACAATCTCAAATAACAAGTCAATAACAAATATTTCAATACAAGAAGAAATATCACAACTCCTGCTTTTGAAAAATAAAATTAAATGCACAGGCTGGAACAAAGTATAAAATAAAATAAAATAAATAAAAATAGATAAAATAATAATAGTAGTTAAAGTAAATTAATCAGTGGGGACTACCAACTGAAATTCTTCAATTAACTCAAACAATTTAATTGCATTTAAATTCTGCATCTTTCTCAGACATCTTTTGAAAAGGGAAAGTTCATTTTTGAGAGCAGAGATTGAGAGGGAGCATTTTGCATAGCGACATTTATGGATATAATACTTTGTTACAATTATTAGAATATTGATTAAAAATTCCAAATTTTTTTTTTCTTTAATGGATAAACCGAATTGAATGTTTTGCCAGGAAATAAAATCTAAATTTATTGTTTTAGTTTTTGGGAATATATACAAACTATGCTCTAATTTCTAGATACCGATCTGTTTTTACTATAATTTAATTTGACAAACCGGGTCTTCTCTACATTCTTTTTTCTGTTTGGTGCGATTGCAATAGCGGGTCTTGATCTGGACGGACCGGAGGGGAGCAAAAAATAGCTCTGCTCCGTATTTTGACGGTGAAGGACGGAGAAGACATACGTGGGCGGTGACGAGCGGAGGATGTGGAACAGCTCTCATTGATTTACATGACAGACAAGTAATACAGATAGTAGGATGGACATTTTATTAGAAATAAATCATACACTGTTCAGAATACGAAACATGGGGCTGATAGTTACATTTGTGTGGGTTCCAGCACATATTGGGGTGGAAGGAAACGAGAGGGCAGATAAAATGGCAAAAAGGGCAATTAAACATTCTATTAGTTTTATAGTTAAAATAAGTAAATCAGAAGGAAAGAGTATTATTAAAGAGAAACTTATGGAAATTTGGCAAAAAAGGTGGGATGAAGATAAAACAGGAAGATGGTTTTATAAAATTCAGAAGATGGTAGGAGAAAGAAGAAATGGAAGAAGAAATAGAAAGGATGAAAGAGTGATAACAAGGTTAAGATTTGGTCATACAGGACTTAATCATACACTTTTTAAAATACAAAAACATAAAACGGGCAAATGTGATTTCTGTGATAAATATGAAACCATAGAACATGTTATATTAGAATGTCATAAATATGAAAAAGAGAGAAGATATATGAGAAGAGAGTTTGAAGACATTAAGGAGAAGGTTTATTTATTAGATATACTGAGGAAAAATTTAGGGAGTAAACACATACAAATAATTATTCGATTTCTAAAGAAAACGAAATTATTCCATAGAATTTAATTATAGTAAGTGTGTTTGTGAGTGAAGGAATGATATACAAAGCTGTGCACAAATATGTTTATATTTTTAAGTGTGAATGTGTGAATGTATGCTTAGAAGAAGTTAGGGTAGAATGTATCAGGATCAATATTTAAACCATCACGAACCACACTCCATACCAGTAAGTGGCGGTATAATGCTACTAACAGTTTGTTGCCAACCGCCATAAAACTCGACAAGAAGAAGAAGAAGACAGACAAGTACTCCGTACGTGAGCGGGGCGGAGCGCTGACGGAGTATGTGGAATCTGGGGGTAAAGGAGGACAAATACACGTCCGGCTGGGTGCAGCGCCGGACGCCGGACAGTGCAATGAAAATCCGGACTGTCCGCCTAAAGCCGGACATCTGGCCACCCTATCTGCAGTCGAGCAACTTTGCGGGATATACGAACTCGAGGAAGAGAAGACGGGTGCACAACGCCACGCTAGCGGTAAATATATGTTCGATTACTGGTAGCTATGCTAAAAGCAGCCTAGCTTAGCTAGGCAAGCTAAAGACAACCTAGCCTAGCTAGGTAAGCTAAAAGCAGCCTAGCCTAAAGCTTTACTAAAGTGTATTTTTTGTGATTCACAGGAAGCAATATGCCGTCTTAACAACTCGGAGACTAATTGCAGGCGCTATGAACCGGAGCAGGGGTAAGGTTTAAAGAATATGCTTTCATTCTGCGGTAAAAGGACATGGATACGGATGGATACCGACCATAGCTGTACTTTTTTTTTTTTTCACAGACTACAGTCGCCTCACAATGAGGCGGTGACCTCCTATTTGCTCGGATTTGCACGATGTTGATAAAGACGACATTGTGTGTAAGTGACTTGTTTTAATGTTTTCTCCTTCCTTGTTACTGTGACTTGCGTTTGATTTTTTTTTATTTTTTTATTCATACCACTCTCATTTAATTGTTTTCCAGCTGCCTGTAAGACGTATTATGAGACGGTATGCAGGAGCTTCAGATACACGCTGCTAGCTAGCACGCTACGTGCGGAGGCTGCCAGGCTATCTGCTCGGAGTCGGGCCAGAAGAAAGAGGGTAAGACTTTATTTGGTGACTATTTTTCAGCTGCATTGATAGATGTGTTGTGTCCATATGCAGTGCGCTGATTCATGTTTTTTTTTTTCAGCTGCTGAAGGCGAGGCAGAGTGTGCTGGCAGATGAGGAAGTGGAACTCTGTAAGTCCGCCACCGTCGACCTCATGTCCGACGAAGAAGAAGGCGTCGTTGGCGGTGTCTCTGGATGGATTGTACGGTCGTCGCCATTTCGTAGGCCGGATCTCACTGAACTCTGTGTTAAGCTGCAGTCCCGGTTAGAAGCGATGTCGAAGTACAGGGCCACGCACAGTAGGCGTCTGCACATCGGACCTGCCTCGGAGGGAATGCTGCCTGTTACCTCCAACCCCGAGGAAGCAAACGGACCGTTCACGGAGTTGTAATTTTTAGATACGCGTGTGTTTGGATACGCGTTGTATATAGTTGTGTGTGTTTTAATAAAGCTCTTTCTTTGCATAAACAGCTTCCTGGCAAATCTTCATTTCCTGTATAAATTCATTCATGTCCTTGATGGTAGCATAATAATTGTGTAGTAGTGTAGGATAACATAAATACACAGCATATGAATGAATAAATATATGAATGAATAAATATATGAATATATATATATATATGAATGAATAAATATATATATATATATGAATAAATATATATATGTAAATATATATATATGCCAACCAATCACGAGCGACTTCACTTGTTTAAAAAGAAGTGGTTCCGTCCAATACTCAGTAAGAAAATTAAAGCCTGGCATGGCCACGTGTGGTTTTGCTGCCAATCACGAGCGATTTCATTTGTTTGAGAATAGTGGTTTCAGCCAATACTGAGAAGGTTATTCAAGCCAGACCTGGCCAGCCGCGCGGGTTTGCTGCATTCATATGCTAATTAGGGCCATTAGTACAGGTGATCGCTCTCCACCTACGTCACTGTCCGTTTCCGACAATTTGTGGCACGACAAACGCGGACAAGCACGGGTTGCAAATTGTCGAAAACTGACGAAAATCAGGCAGATCTGCGGGAGTTTACGGGGGTTTACGGGGACGAAAATCTCACTTTTCATGCAGTGTAACCTTTAGTTAAATGATTCTTTACCCTCTTTGAAATAGCTAGCAACGAATAGACATCAGGATACTATTAAATGACTCTGGGTCATACTTGCTAATGGGAATGTAATGAGCCTCTGAGGAACACATGAACACTAATGTTATATATATAATGTTATATATATATAACTCTTAGTGAATAAAGCTTGTCCAAGCTCAGGCAACAGCTCAACACATATTCCAGTAGCATAGCGTAGCATGAAGTCTATTCTTTAGCGTCAATTAGCGTTGTCTTTACTCAGCAGTAAACACGTGATATGATTAGCATCATCAAAACACATATTGTTTGTTATGTCCATAACCATGCCAGACCTGCAAACCTTTTTCCATGTCCATTTGGAAAGCTTGAGCTTGAGGGCAAGGGAGAGGAGGCAAGGAGAGCAGGAGCCAAAGAGATCAGAAGCAAAAGAGGGATAATTCTGTGTGCTCTGTGGTTTTGTCTGTCCTCACACAGAGGGAGGTGGTGGTTGGTCACACCTCTGTGACTTCCATGTGACTTGCCTGTGACTGCTTTGACTGAAAAGGGAGGGGGGCTGCAGAAGTCCCACAGCTGCTATTCACCAAAGCTGAGTGTTCTCCTCTCGTCATCCCATCAAGATGAAAAACGGACAGTGGTTCCCAATGTCCAGAAAGTATGATCATGGCATAAGGCATAACATAGTATTATATCTAACAACTAAGCAAAACACTAAACACTACCGAAAATAGGCAAAATTAAAGATATAAGGGGGAAGAGGGGTTTAAGAGTCCGTTACTCTTTACTGTTTTTGGTTCAGTGGAGAGAAGGCCTTCAGCTTGGTCCGGATACTGCAGGCCCGTCTTCGGTCCAGTCCGTTCGTCCAACTCAAAGAGATTTGGATCAATCTGAGGCAACAATAACAAGCAATTTGCAAGGGGGTTAATTTAATAACTCACCGTAGCATGGGGGAGGTCTCTCTTTAGCTGCGCTGGTTAGCACGATGCTCTGTCTCCGTCCCACAGGTGGTCACAGTCTGGCGGCATCTAGTGGTATCTTTGGTGAACAGCGATTGGGGCCCCATTGTTAGGCAGTTAGCAGAGCTGAATTAGCTCTGCTCTGTCTCTGCTGCAGCAGGATTCATGATACACAGCGTTCATTTGGTTTAAATCGCAGGAAGGATAAAAACACTGCATTGAGCTCCTTCTGAATTGCCTGAAAAAGGCAGTCTGACTCAGTCCAGTGAGCACAGACTTCTCCCGCACCCAAGCCACAAACTATTTCAGTCACTTCCCTCTGGCAGGAGGCAGTGGTAAATTGAGATTAAAACACTATGCCAAAATAACAGTTTCTTCCCATCTGCTGCCAGTCTTATCAACAAGGCCCAGAGAGCCCCGAGACACTGACACTGCCTCTCTCCCTCTCCCATTCAGGACCTAGACGCTACACAACATACCATCTCCAGACTTCCTACATTACATTAATGCACAACCTTCTGTTATAAAGTATATAGCTTAATATTATATATAGTATATAGCATATTGTATATTTTATATTGTATATAACTGTAGACTCTTGTAATTTGTGGTTTTTCCTTGAATGTTAGTAAGGTTAAATATTAAAGTGTGCTGCTTTTTCTTTCTTTCTGAATAGGGGTGATTGTTTAGAGGCTTTGTTCCATTCTTTATGCTGAGATGTAGGGAAAGGAAGGAGGTTTGAAAAGGAGTTTCCTCCCTAGTTTAGATAAGGGGGAAACGTAGATAAACAGGTCCTTATTGTGTTTAAGATCCTCACGTCCTGTCTCTGGTGTGAACGGAAAACAGTTGTCTGAAATGTTTATCTGTTTCTCTTGGGTAGTCTCAATGTTCGTGTGTAAGAATTCTCTATAAATGCAAAAGGTGGGGCACGACCTAGTCAGAATCACACTGGGAGCTGTCGTCAGCTGTTTGTGTCGTTCTCATCTGCAGAGAAAAATAAAACCTTTTCTTCCTTACTCTCAGTGCTCATTTTTACTCCACACTCTGTATTCTGTATATCGATATAATTTGTCTGCACCATCAACACCAAGTCTAATTCCTTGTAAGCGTAAACCTAATTAGTAATAAATCTGATTCGGTTGCATTTATTCTGCATCATGTCAACTACAACTGCTGAAAATTTCAGACCTCTAGATATAACAGTTCCAGAACTAAGGGACTTTTAACTTCTGGTTTCACCAGTGCCTCTAACCTCTTCAAATGTGCTAAAGTATTCCAAATTGTGGTTATTGCTTTTACACAATTTTACACAGAAAATCACACTGAAGTATTTTGATGGCCGCATAACATTTTTTAAGCAAATATATCTTACTTCTTTTTTTCTATTTAGACTTTTTTTTTTACTTTTTTAACTTACATGTAATTTTTCATTCAAAACAAAATTTCATTTTGTACAGCTTTCAGACCATAAATGAGCAATAGCTTAGCAGTGAAATGTACATCTAGGGTCACCATATTCTCATTTGGGAAAACCAGGACACCTTGGAGCGGGGGGGGTGGGGTGGGGGGTGGGGGGGGTTGATTGAAAGAAGAAATGTCTCATCATCGGGATTTGCTCCGTGATCAGAGGAAATGTTACTCGGCGCAGAACAGTGGTGAAAATTGGAAGTTCAGTTTAATATAATACAACTCTGTGAATAGTTCCGTCTGAAATGAATGAAAATAGTTGTTTTAATGGTTATTGAGTCAGATATGTGGCGGTACTATTTGGTTTATCTAAAGGTTTTTTATCTGTGACTGTGTAAATGGCTTTGGCTGGAATTTAAGGACAGATTCTAATAGATCTGCAGGGTGGGGACTATAAATCTGATAGGAGTTTAATTTTTCTATTGTTGTTTTGCACAATATGCTTAACTAAGTATTTTTTGTTGTTGAATATTAGAGATTTTGCAGATATATTTTGTAGATACATTGTTTAGATTTACTTATATATTTCTAACCCTTTTATAGAATAGAATAGAAAATTCCTTTATTGTCCCACAATGGGCAAATTTACAGCAGCAGAAAGATTATTGAAAATGGTCACACATGAGGACCTTAGAAAAATGTATAAGAATAACATAATAGGGAAGAGTTAAAATATAAACAATAAAATTCTGTAAAGTGTTTTAACAATTTAAAACTGGAGAATAAATAACCAATATGCAGCTATGGAAATGTTTTACAGTAATGGATATTTGAAAATAGCAGCAACATCAGAGATGTGCAGAATGACAGCAGCATGTTATTTAACTGACTAAGGTTTCTATCATTACATTTGATTTGATTTGTTCCTGCTCCCGGCTGTTGGAATCTTTATTCCACTCTGGATTCTTGTGAGTGTAGTCTTTGTTCACTTTAACTTTAAAAAAAATAAATAAATAAACACACAGTTCTGAAAACCTCGGTATTCATTCTTTTCCTGCTTTGTGTGTCAACTTTCATGGTTGCTAAGCAACAGAGCATACGGCGGTAAAACCCGCCGAAGGGTGGACCTGTTCGAATTTACAGCCAAAACTCTTCCGGCCTCCTTATTTTCAAGGACTTCGAAGGATCCAGTCTAGGTAGACCGCGTCCTTGGAGGATGCGTCCTAGGTTTTCGAACAGAGCCTCTGATTAAGAACAGGGCTGCCCGCACTGACGCGGCTCAGGGATTACGTCACACGGAGCGTCGTGCGCAGTGAAATCAGGACATTTCCTCACTTTCGAAAAAAAACCCGGGACAGGACGTGAAATACGGATATGTCCCGGGAAATACGGACGTTTGGTCACCCTATGTGGCCTACATCAGCGTGATGAACAGCTTGCAGTGATCCAGGATCGAATCTGCATGTGTGCTGTTTACGACCGGCGATACATCTGGGCTGCACTATTCAAATTAGCCATACTTTCCCTTGTTTTAAAAGTTATTTAATTGGCTCTAGAGCCAAACATTGAAAAATAGCTTCTTGACTTTTTGAAAATAGACTTAAGTAAACTTTATTGTCATCTTGTATACAAGAAGAAAAAAAAGTTTAGGGTGTGCATAATATAAGGGGAAGCATGAGTAAAAATGGTGGCTGAGAGGGAGCACTTATAACGTTTTGAGGGCTGCATTAAATCTCTACATAAATTAACAGGGAGACTTTTGTTTTGTAGGCTGGAAGGTGTTGAAAACTAACACACAAAAGATCAACCGGAAAAATTGTGGGAGATAGAGTAATTAGCAAGAGGGTAAGCATTAGCTATAGGGATCAAAGTTTTCTCATTGTAAAAAAACAGGTTTTATATGACAGTTTTCTAATCATCCCACCTCTGCCACATCCACCCCTAGCTTTATGTTCTCCTTGTGTTTTATTGTCATAATAGCATCTGGTCTTATTAGCTTGCCTGCTTCATTTAACACCTTTGTTTATAGATTTTTGACATTGGCCTGTGTACAGTAAATTCCACAGTGTTAAATATATAGTGCCAAAGTACACTGACTCTTTTAGAGTTACTACAACAACAACTAGAGTAAGATCTACACTATGAAGTTAATCTAACAATAATTCAGAGAGGGACTAAATGTACTCGGATTGGTGTTATATTTAAATCTTAAAGTGTTACTTGAACACTGCAACATTTAAAAAAATGTAGTTTTTACTGTGACTACATTAAAACATCTGAAATTAAGTGTATGTGCTCTTCATCCTTTGACATGAGAAATGGCTCAGAGCTCATCTGCCTGACTGTGTATTTCCTCTGAAGCTAGTTAAGAGTCACCTTTTTTGAATAATTTTTTTTGTTTGTTTGTTTGTTTTTGTATGTCTGCTTCTGTCTTTTTGAAACCTAGTCAGCCTTGGCAGAAGGCTGCCCACACTGAGCCTGGTTCTCGTAGTGGTCTCTTCCTGTAAAAAGGGTGGTTTTCCTCTCCACTTTCGCCTCAATTCAATTTAATTCAGTTCAGTTTATTTATATAGCGCCAATTTACAACACAAGTCATCTCAAGGCACTTTACAGTTCAACCAGACCATACAGTCAAATTCATTCAAAGTTTTCTATCTAAGGAAAACCAGTTGATTGCATTGACTCACTGACTCAAATACAATCCCTCACACTAAGCATGCTTGTAGTGACAGTGGAGAGGAAAAGCTCCCTTTTAACAGGAAGAAACCTCCAGCAGAACCAGGCTCAGTGTGAGCGGCCGACTGGGGTTCAAGGAGACAGAAGCCGAGATACAGAGAAGAGAGCAGATTCACAGGCGACACAGGACTACACTGGAAAACAGGCCAATCTCCAGCATCTATAAACAAGGGTGTTGATGGAAGCAGCACAGCTGGTATATCTCTCAGGGATAGCATCACAGCCAAACAGGAACAGTCGCTGATGAAGGAACAGATGAAGCTACTACGAGAGAAAGCAGAGAGAGCAGAACGTTAGGGAGAGATGACCAGAGAACTAATAGATTCTGCAGAGTGGGAGAATAAAGATAGAATGAAGCAGAATGATGAAAAGGGGGTCCCTATGTCCTCCACTAGTCTAAGCCTATAGCAGCATAACTATAGAGATAGCTCAAGATAACCTGAGCCACTCTAACTATAAGGTTTATTAAAAAGAAAGTTTTAAGCCTAGCCTTAAAAATGTCTGCTTCACATACCAAAACTGGTAGTTGGTTCCACAGGAGAGCAGCCTGATAACTAAAAGATCTGCCTGCCATTATATTCTAGGAACCACTAGTAAACCTGCAGATTGAGAGCAAAGTGCTCTGTTAGGAACATAAGGAACAATCATATCTCTGATATAAGATGGAGCTTGACCATTTAAGGCTTTATATTTGAAAAGGAGCCATAACAATGCTAAGCTAGCCTAGGCTAGCTACTCCTTACTACCAGAAATAAAACCGTGTGAAACTGACAAGTGCTCAGTAGAAAGGTGCAGCAGAAGGTGCTATGTTTTAAAGTAGTTCTGGTCAGTTAGAGTTACTTAGATACAGAGATCACAGAAAAATAACTTCAGATGGAGATCGTCTGGACAGCTACAACACTCAGTTAATCCAAACAGGAAGTATACAAGCATATTTTGTTTGAGCAACTGCTGAAGAGTCAACCGCAAAATGCAAGCGAATATCATCACCCCAAGTTCATTCAGAATGAGCATCTCCTGCAAGTGAATGACAAGATGCAATCAACTTGTTTTCCTTAAAATAAACTTCTAACCAATCAGACTGTATTGTCTCTATAAAGTGCCTTGAGATGACATGGGTTATGAATTTGCACTATATAAATAAACAGAATTAAACTGAAAAAAAAGTCTGCAGCACCCATGAAGAGCAAGGGGTATTTTTGAGACACACAGTCTGCCAGTCGATGGGATTTACACCATGGAACTTGCAGGATTTGTCAGAACATGAGTGTAGAGGGTTTCGTTTTTCCCCTTGGAGAACTGCAGGTGAGTGTGGCTTGCTGTCAGATACACCTGAGATCAATCTGCCCATCTACCTGTTGGAGATTTAAGGAGCTGGTGATATCTCTTTCTTACCTGATGTCCCCATAATACCGATACAAGTCTAGCCAATGTCTTGTACCTTTATGAAAATTAGATCTTAATGTTTTTTTTCCTAGTGTTCACTGTTCTGCCACTCATCTTTCATCTCTCTGCATTCCAAGGTTGGAACTAAGTCTGGACTGACTTCTCAGCACCAAGCACAATTGCGATTGGACTCCATTTCCAGCTTTCCCCTACATTCCTAGTTAGCTCCCCTCTGAGTCATTCAGCCTGCCTGCTTTCCTCCACCTCAGTTCATTTTAACCAAATCAAGCAAATTATTTTAACTAAAGGCAAATCATTTTTGGTCATCTTCTGTACTTTGTTATGTTTTAGGGGCAAAATTCCATTGATTTTGTGAAATGACAATAATAAACTCATAAAAAAACTGCTGCTGGAAGAAAACATATAAAACTCATACATGCTAACATTAGCTTTCTGATCTCTCTTGTATGGATATTCTAATAGGTGATAATCCCAGAAGCATGTTTTCTTCTTAGTAAAGCATTTTATATTTGGTCATTTCATTTCAAGTTCATAACGCTCTACTTAACATTTCTAAATAAGTAAGTGAACTTAAGCACAACAAAGTCAACTTTAATCATATAGATCATATATATACTTCCCAGCAACAAAATTGTGGCTAGTAAAATGCTGAAAGGCTGGTAACTTTTAAAACCACTAGCCACAATGACTTTTGAGGAAGAAAGTTCAAGTCACGCCCTGCTTGGAAGGGTGAGACAACCTTGAAAAACATTGTCAATCAATGATCTGACTCTTCAAAGGCTGCCTGCCTTCTTTGTCTTTCCCTGGTGAACACATTTTTTTGACATTCTTTGACTAATAACTAGTACTTCTCTTAGTTATGCTTCACTGCTGTAGTAGTATGTCTAGTTGTATGTTATACGTTTTTCTTTCCCCTCTTCGGTGGTTCTCTTATCTTCAGACATCTTACAATCATCTGTCTTCTAACTTCACATGCCAGCAGTGTCATCCACCACGAAAGTTGCTGTAAAGCAGGTTTGTCTCGAAGCCTGCAGGACATTTCCTTTAATCAATTCCTGTTTTGAAATGTACAGAGCCGATTTACAGTTTCTGTTTCTGGCTTCCTGTGTGACTTGGCTCTCTTAGACCCTTTCATGATCCGGCTCACCCCACCACCAGTGTTAGGTTTATTCAATGATGATTATAAAATGAATGTGTGTTCATATGAAACATTGTAGAAATGAGATGCTCCACTCCTGTCTTATGATTCAATCAAGAGACCACTCTATCTTGTGATTCAGTCAAGAGGAGAGCTCTGCCTTGTGCTTACAGCCAGTAGAGCATCCTGTCTTTATGAACTGATCAATTGTTCTGTCAGATCAATACTCTGTTTGTAACCATGTGTTATGTTCTGTTAATGAAACGCTCTGCAGAGGAGGTCCGGTGGGAGAGAGAGTGTTTGAGTTTGGGTTGCAACTGTCTCTCCTCCTGCAGGAGCTGTATGAAAATCCCTTACTGTGTATTTCAGTTCTTCTCTTACAAACCTACATTTTTGAACCCAACAACCAGTATCTGGGTCCCGGTGGGGAGGACTACTCTAATCCTCTTCCTAAGTTATTCATCCAAGCTTATGCAAACTTAGAGCATCGTGTCTTCTGCCGGGGTCCGAGTGCCAAAGAACTTCTCTATTTTACGTCAATAAAATCTTTCCAATTGCTTTTTTTCTCAATGTGAATCTCTCAAGGTTGAAATAGTCTTGTTAAAGTTTCCCTACTCTTGTTTAAGTGCAACTTTTAGTTACCCTATCCACAAATAATAGCTTGAGGTGTACAGAGGCCAGGTTAAAATACAACAGAAAATATATAGGAGTAACTTATTTATCTTTTCCTGATTGTTTTTAAATGTTCATGTTGACAATCCCAGAATTTGCTCATTACTCCCTGTCTGATAACATATTGTTAAACAATAAACCAGATGTTAACAGCCAACAATTGCTCAGAGCTTTTGTATCAATTTTACCAATTAATTTTTACTCTTACTTGAATAGTTTCTTTTATGAGAATTAGATTTGGAATTACCATTTACATACAAATATAGGATTTTGAAATAAGCATGCAATTTATATTTAGTGTTTGCCACTTAGGTTTAGAAGAAAAGCACTAAATGTGCAAAAGTTTGCTGAATAACAGAAATGTGATAGTGGTCGCTATTATTTTTCCCGCTGTGGAAACAGATTTACATTTTTTTCATTTTCACCTCCACTAAGTGTGAAAAAGACCTCCTTACTTGTGGCTCTTATTTTGAAGCATCTGTTATTGGGCCAACACAGAAAAACTAAACTCATGTTCAGAACAAATTTAATTAAACTTGTCACTGTCATTTTTTCTTTCCTCCAATGATGTCCTTCTCCTGTCTCCATGGCTCCAGACATGTCACAATCATCCAATGGTTCCCCTGAAGCCCACCTATCATAGTGAACCACTTTGTCATTGACCCAGAACCACAAACCTAGAGTGCAGGCATAGCGCAGTCCCATCCAGACATAATCAGTCGAGGCCTTCTTGGCTTTCTCCTGGATCCATCTCTGCTCATCCAGGCTGGTGATGGTGACCAGGTCATGGCAGGGATTTCTGCAGTAGTTTAAGGCATCCTCCCAGGTTTTGTTTTCTTTGATTAGTATCACTTCATCAATTCGCATTTGGAGGTTGAAATACACCTCCTTGCTTCTGATGATTTGCTTTAGCTAACCAATGAGTGTTTGCTTTATATGACTCATCCAATGACACTAGTTTTTTACTAGATGTGGATGGAGCCAATGGATGGCACACATGACATGACATAAATATAAACATTAAGCCAAGAGTAATGAGTAATGATTGTTGTTTTAAAAATGTAAGGAATAGAAAGTACAGATACTTGTGTAAAAATTTAATGAGTAAGAAGTAAGAAGAAAAATAAGTAATGGAGTAAAGTATAGATACCTAAAAAGTTTAATTAAGTACAGTAACAAAGTATTTGTACTTCGTTACTTGACACCTTTAAAATAATTGGGTTTTATTACTTTGTAACTGTGGCATAGGACAAGCTTTTATTCATTCTTTTATTCTTAACAGAGGCCATACCAAAAGGCGACAGTATGCTTCTTTCAGACAGTTTTTTCAAACAATGTTCCATGTGTTTTTTTTTATTTATTTTAACTGATTTGTCAACGTTATGGGGTTGGGTCTCTTCCGTCTACTCAGGAAGAAAACACCAAAATAATATGAGTTTCTGGTCATTATTTAATAAATAGAGCTGCAAGCAATATACAGTAAGAAATATGATATAAAAAGACAGAATTATGTATTATTTTAAACCGCATCACCTAATGGAACACTTGAACTCCTGCTGGATGTTGACATTATCACATGTATGACACTCCATGGCTTCTGTACTATAGTTGTTATGACTTTAATAGTGTGGCACCAGCACAGCCTTCTCCATTGTTTGTAATTCATTTAGTGCAACACTACAAGAGAGTAAATCTTATACACTGTAGTCTTATGTTTAGATTTTCTGGTCAGTATGAAATATATATTTGTTGAAACAAAAAAAAAGAAAAATTTAATATGATAATTTTTTGTATTTTCTATTACTGTAGAACATAATATTTGGAATATTTGTAGACCAGGGGTAAGCAATTAAAAAATTAGCGGGGTCTGAATAAAGAAAATCATCAACCAGTAAAGCTCAGAAGAAATCTTTTGTTATAATGTGTTACTTTAAACAGAATTAAAAACTGAAATAAAATTAAAATTAGTTTTTTATGCATCCATGTTATACATTGAAATTTTAAATTAAAAAAATATTTTTCCATTCTGCAACATTTTTCCATTTTAAAATGTCTGTTTTTCGAATAGAGAACAACAATCATTAATTTTGGTATACAGACAGATTTCCTGATTTACATATTTTATAAAACACGTGAACTGACTGTTCATTATTTTTTCTTTCTTTTTATGGTTTAATGAGAGCAGTGGGCTTTATGCTGCCCTGCAAGGCTTTAAAACTGGGTTTGATTGGAGACAAATCCATTCTCCAGCACATATCAAGGTGGTCATTTTGAGCCTGGATCCATATTTATTTTCAATTCTGTTCAATGTGGAGAATCCTGCTTCACAGCAGCAGGTTGAGCCAAACATACTCAAAATGTGCTGGGTCATTTTTGAGCACGCCATTTCACTTTTCTATCACTAGTTCATCAGTTCTTCCAGCAGTCCACACTTTCTCTGCTCTCTTTTTCTCATGTTCTTCTCCTTCTTTCCCACCACTCGGCTTGCTACAGGTTTGCCTGCTGTGTCTAAAATGAGCTAACAGCAGCAACCCAGACTGACGACTCATTGGCTAAGTTGTATCATGTGTAGCCTGGTGCTGGATTCTCCGGAGGGCTTTACCATATTAACAGGAGAAGCAGACCCGGCGGCATGGGCGGGCATTGTGGGGCCGTGCCCTCCCTGGACTGGCAGCAGTCTTTTTTTTTTTTTCTTCCTTTAACTCAGCGTAGCCAGCTTTCTATTATTCCTCTCTCATTCTGTCAATCATACAATTCAACCAATCAAACCGACGACTAAAAACAACATCCAATCAAACAACAGAGGGGGCGGGAGTCGCGGGACACTGAGTCAAACATACTTAACGTTCATACATGCTTTAAATCCGTCTGGTCGTCAGTGCGCGTCGGTATGGATATTCAGGCTTATTTTCAAAGCAATAGAAGGACAAGTACTGAAAACAGTGCAAATGAGAGTGGCCAGGGAGCAGTTTCTGCTGGAAATGTAAGCAAGATATTCAGCACTGAAGTAAAAAAAAAACGCTTTTCCAATCAGTTTATTTTTAAATAAATCAAATGATTACAATAGAGTTTCAGGTGCAATATAGTCATTCCAGCATATATGTGATCTATGTGCCTGGACTGGGTCCAGCTAGAATTTACACAGAAAAGGTTAGCAAATACATCAGCTTTACATTTCCTAAAGCAAACCTATTTCAGTGCAAAGCTCATCTAAAAAGGGCTAATAAGATATATGAAAGTCTTAATGCTGTTTGTTTCCCAGTGTAAATATTATATATTGCATGCTTTCTCTTTCTCCTGCAGGGTAATTTGTGTCTCTTAAAAGAAAAAAAATGAAATGAGCACAGAACATTTAAACCTGAATAATGCCCCTGACTGAATGATTTAAGCTCAAAGTTACACGTTACTGTGTTTTATGAGGTCAGATTTTATAACCCACAGTCAATACTGCACTCAGATTTCTAAATAGTTCACTTTGAAAGACTCTGATTCAAACTAGGAGTTAACTTTTGAGTTATTTGAATGGCCACAGGACTACACTATAGTTTATTTTTTATATTTTGTGGATCTTTGACTATTTAATCTGGACCTAATTGTACCTAAAATTTTATCAATAACAATGTACAATGTTCAATGTTTTTTAACAAAATACAAATGTAACACGTATCCAGTTTCTGAATGATTGTAAAAAATCTTGTTTCTACCAGCAGCTGGGGGAGACATTAGAACATGGTTCAGAAAACCTGTCAGGAAACATTTTTTTTCTAACACTAAGGATCAAACAAATGATGATTTCTAATTCAGCAAATTATTCTTAAAAGATTTTAAAATAATTTTAATAAAAGTGTGCCCCCCCCCAAAAAAAATGGAATGCCCCCCCTTTAATTTCTTTCTGCAGCCGGGTCTGAGGAGAAGCGTGCAAGTAAAGTTAGACAAGAACTTTGTGAAAAAGCATAATCATTTTTAACAAAAACAGTGTCTTCAGTTCAGTCTTCTCTAGATCTGCTACATGAAAAATTGCTACAGGACACCCTTTTTACCTACAGCTATTAAAATCTACAACAACTCAGTAAAAACCCTTTGTACATTTCAATTTCCTTTGGGATCAATAACTTGAATTGAATGAAGTTTGTCAGTAGACTAGTCTACAAATTTAGGAAAACTTAAAGTTGGTTGTTTATTAACTGATCTAGTTGTATGTTATCAAATGCCAAAGAACTTATTTCATTCATGTCAATAAAGTCTTTCTAATTGCTTCTTTTATCAGAGTGAATCACTCCAGATTAAAATAGTTTTGTTAGAGTATCTCTACTCTTGTTTAAGTATATTTCTGGTGACACTTTCCACAATGAGTAACTTTAGCTATTCAGAGACCAGGTTTTCACCTCCTCTTAGTGTGAAAAGGACTTCCTCTTTTCAAGCATCTGTTATTTGGCTTACACAAAAACACTAATATCTAAACAAACCAAAAATCTAAATGACAATACAGAAAAATCTAAATTTAGACACATTTTATTGGCAATAAGACTTTTTATTTTATAACTTATTTTTACTGTATCTACATTGTGGCTATTGATAAGAAAACCCTAAATATACCCATTACATGATCAAAATAAGGACAATTTTTCATAAGACAAGTAATAAAGGATTATACCATAAACGTTATGTTTGGTGGAAATATTTGTTACACAATAATAAAATACAACATATATTCCCAATATAATTCAAATAATTTCCACAGATTTTAAGGTAACTGGCAGAAAAAAAAACAACAGCTCAAAAAACTGTTTTAATGCTGAGAACAAAGGAAATTAAACTTCTCACTATCATTTTTTTTTCTCCACTTTTGTTCTCCTCTGGTCTCCATGGCTCCAGACATGTCACAGTCATCCAATGGTTCCCCTGGAGGCCACCTATGGTAATGAACCATTTTGTCATTGACCCAGAACCATAAATCTAAAGTGCAGGCATAGTGAAGTCCCATCCAGACATAATCAGTCGAGGCCTTCTTGGCTTTCTCCTGGATCCATCTCTGCTCATCCAGGCTGGTGATGGTGACCAGGTCATCGTAGTGATATCTGCAATAGTTTAAAGCTTCCTCCCAGGTTTTGTTTTCTTTGATTAGGATAACTTTTTCTGGAAAGAAAAATAAAAAAATTATATAGATATAATTGCATATGTATGTATATATATATGTTCCTGCAAAACATTTTGTAATAAATATAAAGTTGTGGATGACATACATTTTCACATTGTGAATAAATATTCAAGAATACAATGGGGCATTATTATATTGATTTATATATTTTCCCTACATAGTTCTTTATATAAGTGTCCTACTTAATAAAAACATCTCACCATCATAACAGATGAAGGGTTTTTTCTGATTACAGTTGTCAATCTTCCATCTGCCTTCGTTATCATCAGAGCCAGCTGCAGCACATTGACCACTGTTGTATTGATGATTGTTTAGATCATCCCTCCAATGTCTGAAAGAGAAACTGCTTCCATCTGACCACCTCCAGGTGTCCCTGAACAGACCAATGAATGGGTTACTGGATGTAGAGCTCATCACTTCCTCCAGTTCTCCATCCTGTAGCTGCTTCATTCCACTGATCAGGTCTGTGTGTTTCTCTCTGCAGTAACTCTGAGCTTTCTGCCAGGTCTTCTTCTGTTCAATCAAGTGGTATTTCTGTGTGCTATTATTTTCTGTGGAGAAAATAGAAACACTCACATTGACTTTGCATGTTTTGCTCTATGGAGAAATACAAATCAATATAATATAAACAGTTCAGTTTAAGTATATTTAAGAATCAGTGAATCATAATTCTCACCATCATAACAGAGGAAATATCTGCCATTTATGCAGTTATTATCAACCCATTTAAGATTTGTATTCAAACACCCACAGTTCTCAGTTTGACAATCATTTGGTTCCCCTGGGTGCCATTTAGTCTCACTTTCATTAAACTCCACTCCAGGCAGAGACCAGTACCATGTTCTGATACCATCTGTCTGATCATACAGACCAATCCAAACGTCCCTATTATATCCTGCTGTGGTATTGAAGAGTCTCTTCATGTCTGTCATGTTAGACACTGTGGCCAGGTCAGTGTGTTTCTCTCTGCAGTACTGCTGAGCTTCAGTCCAGTTCATTTCCTTATTGATGTAGAGATACTCATAGAGCTGACAGCTGATAAAAACACTCTGACCTGAAAACATAAAACTTGTTGCTTAATTTATAACTAGATTATAACATCTCAAGCAGCATTTACAGTAGAGCTTGGGTTAAAAGGTTATGTTTGAGGTTCCTCATTCTACAACCATGTCTCTACTGTAACAAAAACATACAGTTACTACAATCTAGATCAACTTACCTAACATAAAAAACAAAATAAAACTCCTCTGCATCTTTGCTGTCTGATGGAAGATGTTCTTTCTGCTGTTTGTCTCTGTTGAATGAAGAAAACATTTAAACACTTCAAACCAGGGTATAAAACCTACAACTCGCCTTCCACTTTTCAAAGAAACAATGTAAGAAGAGCAGAGAATCAGAAGAATAACAGGAAATACCCCAGACAAAAAAAGAACTGATTAAAAACCTTATTTTACAAATGAAAAAAAGTTGCTTATGTAAAATTATTAATAAAAAAAGTAGGTTTTAACAAGATAAAATCCTAAGTATAGACAATGAGCTCATTGTCAAACTTACATGTGCTTCCTTTTCTCTTGATTTTCTTTTCTCAATCCTGAAAACTGTCCAAGCTAGACTGTTGGTATCTTACTTCCCCAGTTCTCTGACGAGCAGCTAAATTTAAACACTTTCTGATCTAAATATTCAAAACAGGATCAGAAAATGTTTGGAGTGAAAACACATTCAATGAACCAACCTTCACACCCTGGGGCGTTATTTTAATATATATGTAAACTAAAACCTGAGTACCTAACAACCTTTTCATTTCTTGTTCTAGCTTCTACCATGGAAATGATTTGCCTGTTAAATAACGTCCATGTCTGTTTAAGAACTACTTTTAGAACAAATTCATCACCTTTGCAGAAAGACAAAGTTTAAAGGCTGCACTTCTGATAAAAATAAATCTACATTCAGTTGGTATTTGAACATATTTGGGAAACTTACAATAACTATTTTGTTAATGTTTGATTTCTGTTTAAATTACATCTTGTTCTAGGTACACAAGGACAGCATTGTCTGCTGTAAGAGTCACCAGAGGTGGGCTGGGGTTGAAATTCAATCAGGAAGCTTGGTTTGAAGAGGGCTTTGGTTAGATCCCACAATGGATACAAGTGGAACCGTAATGTTAATATGAACACTGTAATTGATGTATAAAATAAACCCACATTGTTAATTAATAAAAACATTTTCACTTCTGAAGTTTTACTAAATGAAGAGTATAATAGTAGGTAACAATCAATTCAATTGAGGCAACACGCGTGCACTTGAACCCGGGACTGGCGTGCGCTCAATTCTGAAAAACTCCTCTCAACCCATTGTTTTTATGCTCAGGTCCATCTCTGCATATGCTCGACTCTGTCGCTGCACTGGCTCGACCTGCTCTTTATGCGCTTCATAGCTGTGGCCTCGGCAGTTTCTCCGCTTGTTCAACTACAGTGGGGCAAAAAAGTATTTAGTCAGCCACCAATAGTGCAAGTTCTCCCACTCAAAAAGATGAGAGAGGCCGGTAATTTTCATCATAGATATACCTCAACTATGAGAGACAAAATGTGAAAAAAAACCCCCAGAAAATCACATTGTCTGATTTTTAAAGAATTTATTTGCAAAATATGATGGAAAATAAGTATTTGGTCAGTTACAAACAAGCAAGATTTCTGGCTCTCACAGACCTGTAACTTCTTCTGTAAGAGGCTCCTCTGTCCTCCACTCATTACCTTCATTAATGGCACCTGTTTGAACCCGTTATCAGTATAAAAGACACCTGTCCACAACCTCAAACAGTCACACTCTAAACTCCACCATGGCCAAAACTAGAGAGCTGTCAAAGGACACCCGAAACAAAATTATAGACCTGCACCAGGCTGGGAAGTCTGAATCTGCAATAGGTAAACAGCTTGGTGTGAAGAAATCAACTGTGGGATCAATTATTAGAAAATGGAAAACATACAAGACCACTGATAATTCCTCGATCTGGGGCTCCACGCAAGATCTCACCCCGTGGGGTCAAAATGATCACAAGAACGGTGAGTAAAACTCCCAGAACCACACGGGGGGACCTAGTGAATGACCTGCAGAGAGCCGGGAAACAAAGGCTACCATCAGTAACACACTACGCCGCCAGGGACTCAAATCCTGCAGTGCCAGACGTGTCCCCCTGCTTAAGCCAGTACATGTCAAGGCCCGTCTCAAGTTTGCTAGAGAGCATTTGGATCATCCAGACGTTGACTGGGAGAATATCATATGGTCAGATGAAACCAAAATAGAACTTTTTGGTAAAAACTCTACTTGTCGTGTTTGGAGGAGAGAGAATGCTGAGTTGCATTCAAAGAACACCATACCTACAGTGAAGCATGGGGGTGGAAACATCATGCTTTGGGGCTGTTTTTCTGCTAAGGGACCAGGACGACTGATCCGTGTGCAGGAAAGAATGAATGGGGCCATGTATCGACAAATTTTGAGTGAAAACCTCCTTCCATCAGCAAGGGCATTGAAGATGAAATGTGGCTGGGTCTTTCAGCATGACAATGATCCCAAACACACCGCCCGGGTAACGAAGGAGTGGCTTCGTAAGAAGCATTTCAAGGTCCTGTCGTGGCCTAGCCAGTCTCCAGATCTCAACCCCATAGAAAATCTTTGGAGGGAGTTGAAAGTCCGTGTTGCCCAGCGACAGCCCCAGAACATCACTGCTCTAGAGGAAATCTGCATGGAGGAATGGGCCAAAATACCAGCAACAGTGTGTGAAAACCTTGTGAAGACTTACAGAAAACGTTTGATCTCTGTCATTGCCAACAAAGGGTATATAACAAAGTATTGAGATGAACTTTTGTTATTGACCAAATACTTATTTTCCACCATATTTTGCAAATAAATTCTTTAAAAATCAGACAATGTGATTTTCTGGATTTTTTTTCTCATTTTGTCTCTCATAGTTGAGGTATGTCTATGATGAAAATGACCGGCCTCTCTCATCTTTTTAAGTGGGAGAACTTGTACTATTGGTGGCTGACTAAATACTTTTTTGCCCCACTGTATGTCTGTGCGCTCAGCACTTCATAAATGTATGTAAAGAAATGACACCATCAGCCAATCACACTTAGCTTTTTTTTTCATCCAATCAAAGTATTTGTTCCAGTTCGATGAAAAACCGACTGGCTAGCTCAGGTGGTAAGTCACCCGTCCTGCACACAGGATGCCTGGGTTTATATCCCTTCATGCTAATATCTACTTTGTCGCTTTTAGTGTCTGCTAAATATATAAACACTACAAAAAAAATACAATCAGGAAATCAAACAACTCATGCAGTTATGCGGTCAACACTTCTAACCAGTTGATGGACAGAGGATAGTACTATAAAATGTCTTGAATTATCTCAAACAAATGTCAGTAAAATGGTTATAAGTTCAGTAACTCCATCTCTTTTGCCTTCTATTGATACGGACTTGAGGAGGATATTTCAGATACAAATACGGTTGAACAATATTTGGATAAAAAATATTATGGATATATTGAAAGTTTTATGGATGCTTCAGATTATTAAAATAATAGGATTTGGTCACGTGATCTGGACCAAGATGGAGGTTTGAGACTCCTCTCCGCTCCAGGCTTAAAATATTCTTATAACTTCCTCCAGTTAAATACCTCCTTATCGACTTTAAAACTCTTTGGGGATGCCTAGGCCACAGCAGGAAAAAGATTTCCCAATTTTCTCCTCGCCCGGTTATTCCACCAAGAAGAAAACCGCCTCGAAGGAGCTAAGTCAGGCTGAAGCCAATGCTAGCGTCTCGGAGCTAACTAGCCAAATAACTATGGAGCAGATTCTATCTGAGGTAAAGTCGCTGTCCTCCCGGATGAAAGATATGGACGCATCTATCGGCACCCGACTCGATATTATTGATGTCGCACTGGGCGATTTAAAAGTTTCTGTCGGCTCGGTGGAGAGCTCCCTATCGCTGCTCTCCAATAGAGCGGCGGACCTGGAGAAACGCATGGAGGAGGCCGAGGGGAGGATCTCCGAGACGGAGGACAGCCTCGGGACCCACGGGACAAGCATAGCCGCCGTGGAGAAGCTAGTTGAACAGCTGCAGTTAAAAATAGACGACCTGGAGAACCGTGGTCGGCGTAAAAACTTAAAAATCATTAACTTACCAGAGAAAGCAGAGGGCGACACCCCGCTTGTGGATTTTCTCCAAAACATGTTACCGACCTTGGTCGGTCTACCTTCTGATCATCCGCCGTTGGAGATCGAGCGGGCTCACAGGGCTCTAGCTCCTGCTCCAGCCCCGAATAAGCCACCGCGAAGTATCCTGGTTCGTTTTCTACGATACCCACACAGAGAGGCTGTGCTTAATGCAGCTAAGAAGAAGCGAGACATTAGTTATGGCGGCTTTCAACTGAGATTCTACCCTGATCTGTCTGCGGAGGTCCTGAGGAGGAGACGAGAGTTTGGCACGGCGACCAAGGAGCTGATCCGCTGCGATAAGTACCGTGGTTTTGCCTATCCTGCTCGCCTCCGATGCCTTCATAAGGGACGAATCCAGTTTTTTGATACACCTGAGGCGGCATTGCATTTTTGGATTCTCTTAAATGAGGTATTATTCTTTATTATTCTTTCCTCTTCCTTGCTTTGTTTAGAAATATGGAGGAGGATGGACTTTATATACATGCTGGGACCCAAAGAACATTATTTTTCTTTTTTTCCTTTTTTTTCTTTTTTTTTTTTTTCTTTTTTTCTTCTTTCTTAACTTACTACGTTGGGACACTTCTCAGCATGGCTCATTATTTTGGCCTGGACTACGGATGGTGGCGTTTTGAGCGTCCGGTTGTTGCTGTGATCGAACTGTAAAAATTAGGAGTTGCATGTTGCTTGGAAATAACAGTGACATCTTTTTGGGGTTTTCTTTTCTGTCGTTTGGGGACAGGATTCGGGAGGGTGAACGCTGCTGTTTGCAGATTATGCACTTTATTTTTTTATTGTTTTCTTCTTTTTTGTGTGTTAAACGTCAGGAGCCTAAATGTGTCTTTTCTTTTTTTTATACATACATAAATGCCTATGGACAGACTAGTCTATTCAAATATGACACCTGGTGTCTAAACTGTTTTATGCCTTACAGTTTGTATGTCTGGTTCTCTTAAGATTGTTACCTGGAATGTACAGGGACTGGGTCATGTGATCAAAAGGAAAAAGGTTTTGACTTATTTGAAAAAAAATAAACTTGATATAGCACTATTACAGGAAACCAGGTTATCTGCTACAGAACATTTGAAACTTAAAAGGGACTGGGTTAGTAAGGTATATTTTTCCTCCCATTCACAAAGTAAAAGGGGTACAGCCATTCTTATACACAAGAATCTTCCTTTTGTTTTGGAACATGAGGAGAGGGACCCGGAGGGGAGATTTATTTTAATTAAGGGCTTGATCCATGGAAAATATATAACTATTCTCAATGTATATGCTCCTAATGATGATTCGCCTCAATTTATGTCACAAATGATCTTATTGTTTAACCACCATTGTAAAGAAATTGGTTTCCTGGCTGGTGACTTTAATTGTACAATGAACGCATCTCTGGATAGGTCGTCTTCTGCAAAATTGCCAAACCCAAAAGCTTCAGCTGTTCTAAAAAACTTATGTACAAACACTGGTTTGATTGATATTTGGCGACATTTAAATCCTAAAATAAGGGATTATACTTTCTATTCACATCCCCATAATACTTATTCCAGATTGGATTATTTCTTTATCCCTAAGTCGCTTTTACATTCAGTTCGAAGCTGTAACATAGACTCCATACTTTTGTCAGATCATGCACCAGTATTTTTAGGTGTTGATCTATTGTTTCGTATGCCTAGAACATTTACTTGGAAATTCAATACATCCTTTCTGGATAATGAATCCTTTTGTAACTTTGTCCGGAGTAATCTTACGCAGTTCTGGCTCGATAACAAAAAGTCCCCTGTGTCTTCTGGTATAATCTGGGATGCAGCAAAAGCTACTCTGCGTGGTTACCTTATTTCCTACTGCTCCCACCAAAAAGCGGTTTTAGCAGAGAAGAGAAACAGTCTCGAAAAAGAGATGATTAGATTGGAGCAAATACATAAACAATCACCAACTTTGCCAAACTTTAAGGCACTATTGGCTGTTAAATCTGAGCTTAACATAGACTACAACCGCCAGGTTCAGAAACCATTACTTTACACCAAACAGAAACACTATGAATTTGGTAATAAATCCAGTCGCATGCTTTCCCATTTATTAAAAAAGCAAGATAACAGTCGCTTAATTAGTATGATAGGAACGCAGAACGAGGAAGTCACTCATGACCCCATAATTATTAATAATACTTTTCGGGATTTTTATACATCTCTCTACAATACAGATATGGTTGACCCGGATGATATCTCCACTTATTTGAGCAGTATATCTTTACCTTCTGTCTCGGGAGAGGATCGCGCCTTTTTAGATGCTGCTATTACTCCAGAGGAAGTTTGGGCTGCAATTAAATCCATGCCAAACAGAAAATGTCCGGGACCTGATGGGTTTCCATTGGAATTTTTTAAGTTATTTTGGCCAGAGATTCAACCAATATTCATGCCCGCTATTAATGATATTTTGAGAAATGGTATCCCTCCCTCGTGGAGACACGCCTTAGTCTTCTTTTAAAAGAAGGTAAAAATCCTCTGGATTGTTCCTCCTTTAGACCTATTAGTTTGCTTAACGTTGATTATAAAATTGTGGCAAAAGTATTGGCCCGGAGATTGGAAAACATCCTCCATAAAATAATAAACCCAGACCAGGCAGGGTTTATAAAAATGAGATATGGCACAGACAATATCCGACGTGTTCTTAATGTTGTTCAGTACCTTAATACTCACAAAGAGCCAGCAGTAATTGTTTCCCTTGATGCTGAGAAGGCTTTTGACCGAGTTGAATGGCAGTTTCTTTTTCAGGTGTTACATAAATTCGGTCTGGGCCCAAACTTTATCAAGCTGGTTAAAAGCTTTTATTCAGACCCAACAGCCTCAGTTAACACAAATGGCTTATGTCTGAGCCCTTCGAGATCCATAGGGGCTGTAGGCAGGGATGCCCCCTTTCACCCTTATTGTTTACATTGTTTATTAAACCTTTGGCCGAGATTATCAGGACTAATCCAGATGTATCTGGAATAAATATAGACGGTAGAAACCACGTAATCTCATTATTTGCAGATGATGTACTATTGTATATGTGTAACCCTGAGAAATCAATTCCAGCTACTCTGGAATCTATGACTACATTCAGTGCATTCAGTGCAGGATATAAAATCAATTTAGGAAATTCTGTCGCCACCCCTTTCAGCATGCCCCAAGAAAGTCTCACGCAATCTCCCTTTCAAATGTCTACAAAAGGTTTCAAGTATCTGGGTATTTTTGTCACACCTGATCTGAATAATCTTTTTGGGACTAATTACTCTCCTTTAATACAAAAGATAAAAAATGATTTAATAAAATGGGCTCCCCTGCCAACTTCTCTTTTAGGGAGAATCAACACTATAAAAATAAACATTCTTCCGCGACTGAACTATTTATATCAAAACCTTCCCTGCTATCTATCTCCTGCACACTTCAAATCACTAAATTCTCATTTATCTCGTTTTGTCTGGAACAACAAACACCCAAGAGTCAAGTTCTCTATATTAACTAAGCCAAAACACCTTGGAGGTTTATCATTACCATCCCTGTAGCTTTATTATTGGTCAGCACAACTTAAAATCATTTCTAATTGGTTTATGAATAGAGGGAACTCTTTGTGGCTGGATTTGGAATCCCAATCTTGTTTCCCTAGCAAACTTAACTCTCTTTTCTTTATAAATGGCATAGATCAAATACCTCATCTCAAAAGTAATTTTATTGTTTATAATACTTTACTGGCCTGGCGAGATGTGAAGAAATACCTTAATATCTCTTCCACCCTCTCTTCTTGGTCATCGTTGACTTTGAATCCAGATTTACCAGCAGAAATTAGAAGCATTGGCTTGTCTGAATGGTCATCGAAGGGACTGTCAAATATTTTGGACATATTGAATTCTGACTCTGTTAAACCCTTTGAACAAATTAAAGCTAATTTCAATATTTCTAATAGAGATTTTTATAAATACTTACAGATTCGTCATTTTGTGAATTCTCTCAGGAGGACAGGAAAACTACGTATAAAATTGTCTGAGTTAGAGAATACAATTGTTTTGACCAAATCTTCTAAGGGACTTATATCTAAGATATATAGTTTGTTATCTGGCTCTGACTCCTCAGGTTATGATGCCATGAAGCTGGTGTGGGAGTATGATCTGGGGTTGACGTTCAATCCAGCAGATTGGGAGGAAATCTGTGATGGGGTTTTCCCTAATTGCACTTCGCTTTCTATACACGAGCAGAACTTTAAACTCTTCTATCGAACATATTACACACCTGTTCGCCTTCGGAAAATGTTTCCTGATGCTTCAGATCTCTGTCATAAATGCAGAATACATAAGGGCACATTTATTCATTTATTTTGGTCTTGTGACTATATTCAAATCTTCTGGAAGGCAGTTCATCTGGTGATACAAGAGATTATTGGTAAACAGTTCTCACTAACTTCCTCCTTCTGTCTTTTTAATCACACTTCAGGGATTTTCTTTAATGCAGATACCAAACATTTGCTTGTAATTCTTTTATTTCTGGCTAAGAAATGTATACTACTGAGGTGGTCAGCATTACTAGCCCCTACAGTCGATATGTGGTTATCACAAATGTCTGCTATTGTCGCAGT
Organism: Cyprinodon tularosa; assembly: GCF_016077235.1. Classification (NCBI taxonomy): domain Eukaryota; kingdom Metazoa; phylum Chordata; class Actinopteri; order Cyprinodontiformes; family Cyprinodontidae; genus Cyprinodon; species Cyprinodon tularosa. The sequence goes on from NW_024037946.1 coordinate 213,498, forward strand.
TGAAAAACTGACTTGTGACCTTCATCAAAAGTCGGACAAATTCCGAAGGATATGGGACCCGGTACAATCTTTTTTACAGAAACTGTAAATTTAGATTTTTTTTTTTTTTTTTTTTTTTTTTTTAGATTTTTTCTCTCTTCTATTTTTTTTTTATTCAATATATTACACATTTGGCTGTCCGACAGTGTGGACCACTTTGAACCATGTCTGTTTGTATTTTGTGTATGTGGGCTGTATGTATGTATGTTCTTTTTTTTGTTTTCTTTCTCTTTTATGTGAACACCGTAGTGCTCCTTGTTGATTTGGGGTGGGTTGTTTTTGTTTGTTTGTTTATTTATTTGTTTGTTTGTTTTTGTTGATGTTTATATAAAGCTGTGAAAACTTAAAAAAGAAAAAAAATAAATAAATAAAATAAAAAAATAGGATTTGTGTTATGTTTGTAGTTTCAGAATTAAATTTTAAATCAGGTAAAAGACTCAGTCATGGATTTTCAGTTTGGGATGGATTGAGGAAATTTGTCATTTCAGAAGTTTACTTTGTTCTGATTCTAGTCCAGCATTATATTTGTTCAGTTTTTTCATTAAACTAGATGTAGTATTTGGGACAAATACTTTGATTTGATGAAAAAAGTGTTACTGGCTGATGATGTGGTTCTTTATGAAGTCGTGAGTGCAGAGACAGTCAAGTGAATAGAGAAGCAGCCGAAAGCACAGCTATGAAGCATGAAAACAGCAGGTCGAGCGTGCGCAGAGATAGAGCTGGGCACGCTCAGAGATGGAACTGAGCACGAGGAGAGCGGGTTGAGAGAAGTTTTTCAGAGTTGAGCAAATGCCAGACTGCGTTGCGTGTCCCACAGGCAGTCCCTTCCAAGAAAACAGAGTGAAATGGGCCCTAGGTGAAAAAAAAGTAAACAAACAAGCAAAAAAGATGTAAAGGTTACAAGAACAGGAAAAAGAGTGCTGCAATTCTGTGTTTTGGCCACAGGTGACAGTATCAGTGGAAAACTATGTAATGCCACTTTAAGACATGAGATTGGTACATACAAGAAACAAACAAGAAGATCCACAAATGTGCAACTAGTGGTGAGTTATTTAACTCTTATTGGATTCAAACTAGTTTAAAAAATCTATCTTGAATTGATAACATATAGCAAAATTGAACATGCCATACAGCATCAAAGAGTTTTAATTTAACCTTATTTACATCCCCATCATTATTTTTATATTGTTATTGTCATATTTACAGTACCTACAGACCATTTTACTACTTCATTATTTTTGATATTAATAGGCACTCACCCCATTAACAACCATTTTACTTTAATTGTCTCCTTGTACGAAGCAATTGTATTTGAAATCAGCACAAAATGAAGAGAACGGGTTTAGAAACCAAACAGAAAAGAGGAACAGAGCATTCCCACAGCACTAAAAGAGAGAATAGATCACTTAGAATGGTAAACTGTTCCAGGGATTACCAAATGGCAAACAATAAAGTGCATTGCCATACACATCAATGCATCTGTTTCACTGCTTGGAAAGTGAGAAACACTGAATGTAATCAGAGTAGAAGGCAGCACACAAGCAGATTTCTAGGACACCAATTGGGCTGCAAATACTGACATTATAATGTTTATGTTGGGTTCACAGGATTGTGTACTGAGCTGTTAGGGTTTTTTCTTACCTTTTCCTCCTCAGAGACACCAGCCCAGACAAGCCTCCAGCTGGTTCCAATTGGACGCAATCAGGGAGAAGTATTTAGAGGAGTGGATTCCCAGGGACGGACACCAGTCGGTTAAAATTCCACATAGTGCTAACCTTCCTGCTAGCTCTCCTAAAACTGAACATTGTGCTAAAACTCAAGCTTACCTCCTTGTCCTCCTTCTCTCTCCTAGAGGCTTTGCAGTCTCCAAGCCGGTTCTCCACCCAGTCCTCCTGGATCCATCCTCGAATGCTCACCTGCCTATCCACCCTCTGGAGCTCTCAAGCTGAAACAGAGAGCTCCTAACCACCAAACTCTCACTAGAAGAGTGGAGGCACTGGCTCAAAGGCTCAGAACTCCCGGTGGTGGTTTGGACCGACCACAAAAATCTGTCCTACCTCAAAACGCCAAGAGACTGAACTCCTTGCAGTACCGATGGACTTTGTTCTTCTCCAGATTCAACCTAAATATCACTTATCGTCCTGGGTCACGTAACATTAAGCCAGATGCCTTGTCGAGACAGTTTACCTCTGATGACTCCTCTAAAACCCCTCAGCCGATCCTTCCACCTTCCTCTGTGGTTGGGGGGCTATTCTGGAACTGTAAGAAAGCAGCCTTGAAGGCCGAACCCGATCCAGGGGGGGGACCTCCCAACCGCCTTTAAGTTCCGGCAAGAACCCGTTCTCAGGCCATCCAATGGGCTCATTCATCACGGTTCTCCAGCAAACCAGGGGCTAGCTGTACTATCGGTTTGCTCCGCCGCTATTTCTGGTGGCCTTCTCTCAACAAAGATGTGTTAGAGTTTGTCTCAGCCTGTTACACATGTGCACATGGGAAGAACCTTCACCGCCCTCTAGTTGGTCTCCTGCAACCTGTCTCAGTCCCTAGTCGGCCCAGGTCACATATATCCCTAGACTTTATCACTAGTCTTCCCATCTCCAAGAATAAGACAGTTATCCTGACAGTCATAGACAGATTTTCCAAAGCCTGCCACTTAATTTCTCTTAACAAGCTCCCATCTGCCGCTCGTCTCCTATTTTCACATGTATTCAAACTTCACAGCATCCCCTCAGAAATTCTATCAGACCGAGGTCCTCAATTTATTTCTCGGGTCTGGAAGGTATTTTTCTCTATCCTGGGAGCCAAACCTCGCCTCACGTCAGGGTTTCACCCACAGACCAATGGGCAATGTAAAAGACTGAACCAGGAACCGGAAAATGCATTTCGTTGCGTTTGTGCTAACAACCCCTCCTCCTGGAGCACACATTTGCCGTGGGTTGAATACACCCATAATTGTCACATCTCTGCTGCCTGTGGGTTGTCTCCTTTTCCTGTCCAAGCTGTCATCAGTCCCACTACTGTCCGCTTGAGGCTCCCCTCTCACTTTCAGGTCCATCCCGTTTTTTCATGTGTCTCAAGTCAAGCCAGTGTCTTCGAGCCCTCTTCTAAAACTGAACATTGTGCTAATACTCAAGCTTACCTCCTTGTCCTCCTTCTCTCCTAGAAGCTTTGCGGTCTCCAAGCCAGTTCTCCACTCAGTCCTCCTGGATCCATCCTCGAATGCTCACCTGCCTGTCCACCCTCTGGAGCTCTCAAGCTGAAACCCCCCATCTAAGCCAAACTCAATCTCTGTGGGCTCATCCAACCTCCTCCCCATTCACTCCTCTCTCCAAGGAATTGTAATAAATCAGCACCTTCTCTTTATAACTCAGTTCCTCCTGCCAGCGTTCTAACTAATCTCTCTTCCCGAATCACCACGCTGGACCAAACAAATTTTCTGTAAAACTTCTCAGTAAACATTCTAAACTGCTTCCTGACTCGTATTGTGTCTGCACCACTGTGTCTACTCTAGAATCATGTCAGTTTACTATAGCAGCGTGCTAATCAAATAATTATTGAACATGATTTATTAAAGAGAATACAATGAATAAAATAATGGTCAGTTCATTTTTCTGCAGGTTACCATCCAGCTGTTGGCCTATATGGAATAAGATAACTGTCAATAGTCTGCAAATTAGAAGTTACAGTTTTTCTCAAATGCTAAAACAGAAAAGCCAATCCTCTAAACCAAATGACCAGTTGTCTAAACACATTTACTAAATCTAGCCATCATTTTCCAATATCATAAACACATTTCACATGAAGACACAATTCACAAAACACAATCCTCCATTCACATAAATCTTAACACATTTTTCCTTGCTTAAACACAAGTTGCAAAAGAACTCTGCTCATATTCTCAAATAAAAGCTCATGTGATGCAAAATGCTTGCCACAGTCAGCAATATTTGAACAAAATGAACATACCTGGCGTCATTCATTACACACAACGACTCAAAATTAAAAACACCTGTTGCTAATGCTGTGACTACATGTATAAAAGCAAGTTCAGAGTGCACAGTTTGCTGAAGATTCCAAACAAACACAATGGATGAAGGCAGAGTCAGGGGAAGAGGTAATCGTGTCAGAGGAGGGAGAAGAGCTGGCCAAGGAGGAAGAGGAGCAGGCTAGGGAGGGAGAGGAGCAGGCCATGGTGGAAGAGGAGCAGGCCATGGTGGAAGAGGAGTAGGCCAGGGTGGAAGAGGAGCAGGCCAGGGAGGAAGAGGAGCAGGCCAGGGTGGAAGAGGAGCAGGCCAGGGAGGAAGAGGAGCAGGCCAGGGAGGAACAGGAGCAGGCCATGGTGGAAGAGGAGCAGGCCAGGGAGGAAGAGGATCAGGCCATGGTGGAAGAGGAGCAGGCCAGGGTGGAAGAGGAGCAGGCCAGGGAGGAAGAGGAGCAGGCCAGGGAGGAAGAGGAGGAGGCCAAGGAGGAAGAGGAGGAGGCCAACAAGGGAGAGAAGGTCCAGGAGGGAGAGCAAGACAACCTCGTACCAACATTACGGACGAGATGCGAGCAACAGTCATTGACCATGTCATTGTCCATGGCATGACAATGGTTGAAGCAGGACTAAGAGTCCGTCCAAACCTGAGTAGGTTCACCGTGGCCACCATTATAAGGGCATTCAGACAACACAACAGGTATTGTACTCTATTGCTTTCTTTGTCACAATACAATTTTACAAGCCTGTGAAAGTAGTCTATTACAGTAGTTTCAAATCAGTTGTTACTGTATTGTAAAACATGTCTATTGACGACACGTTTCTTTCTTTAGAGTTGAAAGAATGCCACATAGAGGTGGGCGGGTTGCCATATTTACAGCGGCACAAGAAACCCCCACTGTGGATATGGTTCGTGAGAACAACCTCATCAGACTCCGTGAGATCAGAGACAAAGTCACTGACAATAATGTGAACTTTGAGGGCATTGATGATGTCAGCTTGGCCACAATAGACCGAGTTCTCCGGCGCCAAAAGATGCGGATGAAACAAGTCTATAGGGTTCCCTTTGAGCGAAACTCTGCACGACACAAAGACCTACGTTACGAGTATGTGCAAGTAAGTATTACAGTACGTAATATGCTACCTGATTGACTGTTGCTCTGAACACCTGTGCACTTTCACATTTTCACAGAGGATATTACAGTTGGACGCGATGGCCAGACCTCATGAGTACCTCTTCCTGGATGAGGCTGGCTTCAACCTGCGTAAACGAAGGCAAAGAGGCCGTAACTTTATTGGCCAAAGAGCCATCACTGAGGTTCCTGGCCAACGGGGGGGTAATATTACTCTTTGTGCGGCCATGGGTTTGGAGGGGCTTGTCCACCGGCAGGCCGTCCTTGGGTCTTACCACATCCAACATCTCCTAACCTTCCTAGAGGAGCTAAAAGATATCCTCCTAGACCACCAACAACACCATCCTGGGCCCGAACATCCCATTTATGTGATCATTTGGGACAATGTACGCTTCCACACAACAAACCAAATAAGTGAGTGGTTCGCCACCAACAGTAACCACTTTTTAAACATCTGTGTGCCACCCTACTCCCCTTTCCTGAACCCTATAGAGGAGTTCTTCTCATCGTGGAGATGGAAGGTTTATGACAGACAACCATACACTAGAGAAAACCTCCTAAGGGCAATGGAGCTGGCGTGTGTTGACATCCCAGTGGAGAACTTCCAAGGATGGATCCGCCATTCCAGGGCGTTTTTTCCCACGGTACCTGGCAAGAGACAATATAGCCTGTGATGTGGATGAGGTGAAGTGGCCTGGTGCAGCTCAGCGACATGATGCCGCACAGTGATTGTGGTGTAAATACTGTAAAATGAATTTAAAAAACTTCACACCCTGATCATGTTTTCAAGAGTACTGTTGTGTGCAATAGATTCTGCTTTTGCAGTGAGTTGTGTTACATTAATGTACAGAATTTACTATAGATTTATACCCTTCATATGAAACTCACAAATCTAAATGCTCGATCCTCTGCAGAACTCTAAGAAGATCCATAATTGTAAAGTTTCTAAAAATATGCATTGGAAGTAAAGAAAAAAGAACCTTCTCACAAATTGAGCATTGTGTTTTCAATTGTTTTGCTGTAGTGTGTAGTGATGTGTATAGTGTTTACATTTTTGAAAGCTTCAAGCTGCTCTTTTGGTGTGAAAGTTTGAGTTTTGAAGGGAGCAGGTGTGGTTGTGTTTATGTAGCTTTAGAAAAGGGTGTTGTGTTTAGACATTGAAGAACATGGACGAAACGTTTGTGAAATGTGTTTTAGCATTTGAGAAAAACTGTAATAGAAGTAAATCAATTCAAGATTTTTAAATATCTTTTTGGTCTGGTCCGGGGGGATGACCTGCTCCATAGCTTCTCTCAGCCGCGTTGCCATGGCTTTGGATAGAATCTTATAGTCGGTGCAGAGAACAGACACAGGGTGCCAGTTCTTGATGTCCTGCAGGTTTCCCTTTTTACAGAAAAGGGTGATGACTTCCCTGTGGCACAAAAGTAGGAGTGAACCATTGGCATTATAGACATATAGACATTCAGCAGGTATTTTGCTAGGGTGTTCCTATAGGCTTTGTACTAGGGGAGGATGGAATGTGGGGATGGAAGGTGTGAGGGGATGAAAGGGATGCAGAGAGTAATGGATGAGGGAAGGAAGGGAGGAAGAGGCGAGGATTGAGGTATATTTGTGTGTTGGGGCTTAATCTCCAAGAGAATTTGGTTATGGTTCATTTCTCAGAGCCTGCACTGAACCCCCAGATGGACCCTGCAACAGAGAAGAACAAGAAGAGGTAATCAGATGAATGGAGAGAAAAAAGGGAAAATGAATAAAGGGATGGAGGGGTGGACAAATTATAACAGACTAGGAGGAAGGTGTGAGCTGAATATTAAGTTTGTGTGCGGCTCTGCTCCTGAACTTAAGTTAACCTCTTAACTCCATTTAAAAAGCTCTAACTGAGGTAAAAGAATATTAAATATTCTAAAATTCAGGAAATTCTTAGAACCTTACATCTTGATTCCATTGAGTACGGAAGAAGTATGCTTCCTTATTCCACCAGGATAAGAGCGGGGTGACTATAATTGGTCCCAAATCATGCCAGAATTGTGTCATTGCATTGTATGGATTTATGTTATGTGTTTTAAATAGAACAACAAACTAGAAAAGCACTTATTTTGCTGGTTTTCTTTGGATCTGTGTTGTTTAAGTATGTTCACCTGTTTTTAAAATTTAATTCTTGTTTTTATTAACTGAATGAACAGAATGTATTAATACATAAAAATCCAGCAAAAGTTTATGCATGTATTACTTTTTGTAATACATGCATTGCTGTTGCATCTGGGATGCTTTAGAAACGCACCACGCCGCATCCAGATGAACAGCTCTGACTGACTAAAGTTGCTGAGATCTGCTATGATCTGCTGCAAATGCACAATGCAGCCACACCGGAGCGCTTAAGTTACACTTTCACATCCAGTCAAACCAAAACATAAGAGTTGGAGAATTACAAAGATTTCTCAAAAAAGAATTTCACAAGAGCTGCTTTTCATTTTAGTACTATTGTCTATTTCCCATTGCTCTTATAAGGATTTCTTTGACCTTTTCAGACTCACCTTTTGCCCCAATGTTAAAGAAGAACAAGTAGCTATAAAGTTATGGTAATTTATGCGGGCTAGTAGACCTGATCTCTGGCTGCTTCCTGTATTGTGGTTCTCTTAAACATTATGTTGCTTACAGTTCAGTTTGCCCACGAGTAAAACTAGTAGTTCTGGTGAGCGGAGCATGTTTTCCCAAATCCCCTAGGATAACCATTCCATCCTCCATTCTCAACCACAGTAATTCTCACTCTATGTTTTCCCTTCATTGATTCTGATTCTCAGCACAATATTTTTCAGGCTGAAATGGTTATTCAATAAAAAGGATTCCTATTTAATCCTGATATAATTCCATATAGATTTCAATACCAGATGGCAGCAGCATATTCACCATCACTTGTCAAACTGAACCATCCAGCTAACAGTTTCAGGAAATAATATCGAGATCATACATTTTTTTGAGGGGGGCTTATCCCATAAGAGATGCTCCTGTTATCTTATGTTTCCCTTGGTTACAGACACAGAACTCTTAAAAATGGACCAAAGCCTGAATAATTTATTGGAAGCCTCATTGTCTAAAAATCTGCCTCCATTCTGCAGCTCATCATCTTCCTGTCATGTGTCCAAGTACTTCTGTCATCACCGATCTGACCATGCTGCGGAAGGAATACAACAACCTCCAGCAGGCAGTGATCCGACCCTGTCATTACCACCTGTTTATTCCCCTGGACAAAAGGACTGGTTGTCCTCCAAAGATTTTCCCCTCAAAGACTTCGGTAAGAAATGCTTTCCTTGGTTCCTTGATCCCTATGTCATTGAGTCAGTCATTGGTTCCACTTCAGTCCCTCTCAAACTCCCCTCCCCATCTTAAAGTTAACCCTGTTTTCCATGTTTACCACATCAAACCAATTCTCTCCAGTTGGCTTTGAAGTCCAGCAAAAGGCTAAATCTTCCCCATTTTCTGCTCATTTTTAATTACTGACAATTTATATCCAAATATTGTCCTAGGTTTAGTTCCGTCCATCTTAAGGTCAACTCAGGACAGCCTTCTTGTTTTTGCGCTGTAAAGACACTCCCACAGCATGGTGCCACCTTCATACATGATGGGTATGTTTCCATAGTAATGTATAATAATAATAGCTTTCTCTCATACAAGACATTTAATATGAATGTTGTATACAGGCATAAATTTCAATTTAGATCAACATAGCCCTGAACACCTTCTTCTCCTTACCTACTGGAAAACAGAAAATTTTTGGAATTGTTTATAAAATTCTATGAAAATTAGAAGATACTCTGTATTGGGAATGGCCAAATGTTATTCACACAATATATTTAATGTTGTAATGTCATAATTGGGCAAAAAATCTTAACGGCAAGAATAAGATTGAATGCACCTTGAACTATAAAACTAAAAGTACACTACAATATTGGCTGTTAAAGGTATTCATGGTTAAAGCTTAACTGCTCATAGATTTCACAGAAGTTAAATTGCCAAAATGTTATCAATCCCTGGTAGAGTATTCTATTAACAACATTGCAGAGTTACCAACAGATTATTTATATTTAAATTCAACACAAATGTAGACTTATTATACATGCAAAAGGCGGACTGTATGAGAAGATACTTTCTTTGTGGTGTGGATGGTCATTTATAGACTCCATGATGCTCTGCCTATAGAGTCACCCCTTAAAGTTCTGTTCCTCGCTGGTTTCTATAGCGGAAAAAATGTGATTTGAAAGAATATCTTCCAATACCAGTAGTCTGTGGAGGGCCACTCAGCAGGTTTTTGTGCAATAAAATGTCGTCAGTACAGCAAGGATGAACATAGAGGGAAAAATGCATGAATTTTGACTCTAAAGGGCATTTTAAAAGATTTAATTAGAAAAGCATTAGTAAAGATCAGCCCCCCATGTTAATGCTCTTATAACGGCCTCATAAAGTAAATTAGTATTTTGTCAGGACTAATCTGTATTTAGTGCTCATGTTATATATATTTTCCCCCATATCAGTTTGCTGTCTCCCGGATGGCTTGTGGACAACTTTAAACAAGAAATTTTATGGATATCTTTAAGAAATAGCTTTTAATGCAGTATACAACTGATTCTTGTTCTATGGACAGAGTCTTCCACCTCAGCTGTAGATTTCTGCAGTTCATTCAGATGATCATGGGCCTCTTGGCTGCATATCTGATCAGCCATCTCCTCATTTGAGCTGAAGGTTGAGAGGGATGACAGGGTCTTTGTAGAATTGCAGTGTTCTGATACTCCATCCATTTCAATATTATCACTTTTACAGTACTCCTTTCACTATTTGATGTTTGGGAAATATTTTTGCATCCAAACCAGCTTTAAATTTCACAACAGTATCTCAAACCTGCCTGTTTTTTTCCCTTGTTCTTCATGATGCTTTCTGGCATATCATGTCGTTCTGTTAAAATTCAATAAAAAAAACACTACAGCGTAAGACTGGTAATTGTTATATTACTACATTAGCTAGTTACTTTCATTTTTTTAGCCACTATTAAGAGCCATTATAGAGGGGGCAAAGAGCAACATGTCGCTCCAGAGCAGCAGGTTGCACACCCTGGAATAAGAGCTACTTTAAAAGGCTGAGGGACATATCCCTGTGACATCATATCTAAAATGAGGGTGGGCATCAAAGGGAATAATGTCATAAAGACTTGATCAGCAGTATCCTAGAAAGCATACAAAAAATATTGAACATGCTCCTTAGAAAGACAGCCCTTGTGTGTTCAACCACTTTCTTAATTTGGAGATAATTTGTCTGGAAAGCATGACAAAAAGGTGAACACACCCCAGATGTTTTCACTATTTGGTTTGCTTCTAATAAAAACTCATAAAAAGACATTCCCTTACGTTACTGGATTTTTAAAAATGTTCTTTATTTATTTATCTTTTTTTACTTGAGCTGGTAGTACCCTTTTGTTGTTTATATAGCTTTTAGAGCTCAAGTTGCGAACTTGATATTTCTATTCTTGCACATAGGGTTTTCTGTAGTCAGACAAAGTTAGAAAGCATTTAAGTAAACTGCAATTTGTGAAATAAACAGGTAAATGAGACACCCAGGAAAGGTTAGCTTAATTTGCATGCTGGGATTTTCCCTTCAAAATGATGTATTTGTGTTGCTTACTTTTAATGATGTAAACACAGAAAATATATTTGCATGTAGCCTCTATGAAAATATTGTAAAAACATATATATATATATATATATATATATATATATATATATATATATATATATATATATATATATATATATATATATATATATATATATACTATATATACATCAAGCTTTGATATATTGGCCAGCCAACTCCCCTGACCGTAGCCCCATAGAAAATCTGTGGGGTATTGTGAAAAGGAAGATGCAGAATGCCAGACCCAAAAACGCAGAAGAGTTGAAGGCCACTAACAGAGCAACCTGGGCTCTCATAACACCTGAGCAGTGCCAGAAACTCATCGACTCCATGCCACTACACATTAATGTAGTAATTGAGGCAAAAGGAGCTCCAACCAAGTATTGAGTATTGTACTAGGGGTGTAAATAATAATCGTTTTGTATCGATGCATCGATCCAAAAGCCGATGGTTTTTTTTTTTCCTCCGGTCTATTTTTATCCATTTGCTCCTGGGCGTAATTCTCCCTCCCGTGCTGCGGTGCCGCTAAACCTATTTTGCTCTCCTACCGCGTTTCCTGGTTATACTCTTACAGCAGTGTGTTGCAGTAAGCTTGACACAGACATTTTTAAATTATGCTCAGTATTGAAGCGTGGTCTGAGCTACACACTGTGGGTCTATATACGGCCGAGGCGGTGAGGAAGTGGGGACGAGTTTAGTCCGACAACGGAGTGACATGAGGGCCAAAAAGAGCGGAGATCCAGCTGGAAAAAGGGTCCCAGCGGTCTCGCGCACCTCGCTCTTCTAGCGGGTCAAACTTCACGAGTTGTTTTCCGCAATTTTTGTCATAAAAACAAAACCAGCCGGCCTCCTGTCTGCTGCACTGTTTGCGGTCAGCTACAATCTGGGAGAGGTGCAGCGGAGCGTCTCTCAAGGGGGCGGTGAGGTCGACACTCTGGAGCCTTCTTCTCCTTCTTTTTTTTTATGGCGGTTGGCAAACAACTTATAGGTGCATTACCGCCACCTTCCAGAATTGAGTATGGACCAGACAAACTATTATATTCTCCCTAAAATACCCATTCTTCTTAGAAAATTAAAAATACTCCCAAAAACTACATCCCCAGATGACCTTTGAAACAATTCCCTCATATGTAGTTTATTTTTATTCCTGTCTAACTCTCTATGCAACATCTCTCTTTCCTGAGTATATTTATTACATTCTAAAAAAAATATGTTGGACAGTTTCTCTGGAGCCGAGGTATTGCATTGAACTCATTGCACTGATATTGTGCAGTGTTTTTGCAGTATTTTTTGATGCAACTTTTCTACTTCTGTTATTTGCTGTTGTTCCTTAAAAAAATGCATAATGATATTACAGCTTTCATTGATTTATTTCAAACTTGAAACTTTGTTTAGCCTGTAAGGTGTAAAAAAAAATAATAATAATTAAAAAAAAATTAAACCGATTAATCAATTAATCGAATCGAATCGAATCATGGTGTATTCTTGAGTATCGAAAATAATCGAATCGTTGGGTCAGGAAATCGATACTGAATCGAATCGCCATGATGGATGTGATTTACACCCCTATATTGTACATGCTCATATTTTTCATTTTCATACTTTTCAGTTGGCCAACATTTCTAAAAATCCCTGTTTTGTATTAGCCTTAAGTAATATTCTAATTTTGTGACACACGGAATTTTGGATTTTCATTTGTTGGCACTTCAAATCATCAAAATTAAGTGAAATAAACATTTGAATGCATCAGTCTGTGTGCAATGAATAAATATAATGTACAAGTTACACCTTTTGAATGCAATTACTGAAATAAATCAAGTTTTTCAAAATATTCTAATTTACTGGCTTTTACCTGTATGTAGCATCCCACTGCTCTGTCTAATATTAACTGGAACAAGAATTTAACTGGCTGGTAGGGCGTCTATTGGGTTGTTTAAATTTCAGGTAGATCCCTCACAGGTGAGTCAAAACCTCTTCTGATTAACATTTACCATATAAATAAATAAAGTAATATAAATAAATCCAGACAACGTGTTACCAAAACTAGTTTCTTTTTTTATGAAACTTGAAAAAAAAATATAGTCAACCCAAAAGTCAGGTTTCCGAATACCAAAGACCACACTTAAAAGCAAGATCAATGCCCTTATTTCTGAAACTTAAATGTCTCCGAACCCAAAACAGAGACAGATTTGGTACTTTTACTTTTCATTCCATTATTCCTTGCAGATTAACTTTTTTTTTTTTTTTATAATAACCAACGAGTTTAACAGTTTTTAATTTTTTGTTTTTTTTTTATAAATTTTTTTTGCATTAATATAACGCTATACATTTATCGACAAAAATCCCACATGATTTTAAACTGATCAAATAACACAAGTGGGCCCACACTCACACAGTTTGGTACCATTTAAAGTTTAATTGTAGCCTGTTGAAGCAAGACTGCAACGAAGCAGACGAAAATCTTCGAAAAGAAGACGAAAAATGTATCTCTACATTAAAGAGGCAAAGACCTGGACTGAAGCTCAGCAGTACTGCAGAGAGAAACACACTGACCTGGCCACAGTGACTAACATGGCAGACATGAAGAGACTCCTCAGTACCAGAACAGGAGATAATAGGGAGGCTGGGATTGGTCTGTATGATCAGACAGATGGTAACAGAACATGGTACTGGTCTCTGCCTCGAGTGGAGTTCAATGAAAGTGAGACAAAATGGTGCCCAGGAGAACTAAGCGATGTCAATGGTGGAGATGGGAACTGTGGACATTTGAATAAGAATCTTAAATGGACAGATACCTACACTGGTCAGATACTCCTTGCCATCATATAAGACCTTTCCTCTCTCATGAAGGTGAGAATGATAAATTACTGTAGTTTTTATGTCCTGTCATGTAAAGTCAATGTGATTTGAGTTTATCTGTTTACTCCACAGAAACTAATAGAACCCAGAAACACGACTTGATTAGAAAGAAGAATATCTGGCAGGAAGCTCAGAGTTACTGCAGAGAGAAACACACAGACCTGATCAGTGGAATGAAGCAGCTACAGGATGGAGAACTAGTGAGAGTGAAGAAATCTCTTGAACAAAAACATACATATACTTTGGTCTGTTAAGAGACACCTGGAGGTGGTCAGATGGAAGCAGTTTCTCTTTCAGACACTGGAATAAATGGTAAAACAGTAAATTTCAATCAACACTTGGACTGATGATAAAGGCAGATGGAACATTAACAGCTGTGAGCAGAAAAGACCCTTCATCTGTTATGATGGTGAGTTGGTCCCACATTATGTATGTATATATTTCCCTTAATTAGTGTATTCTGTGTGTTTTAAAACAAAACTTAGAATTAATTGAAAATACATTTTTACCCCAAATTGTTTATGCTGATGTCTGTAGGCAGGAAGATCCTGCAACATTTAATTTCCCTTTGGGATTAATAAAGTATTGAATTGAATGGAATATTCAGCTTATCCCATTCTTTGCTTTTCATTTTCATTGCTGATACCAGCTTTTTAATTTCTACTGCTTTTATGTAGGTTCTTAAATCTCTTTGTTCTTTGATTTCCTTATCCAATAAATTTAATTTTCTTCCCTTGTCATCACCAAATCCAGTAAAATAAACATCCTCTATATAATCTTGCCATCCTAGGACCTTGCTCTCTCTGAGCCTCTAGTAAGTCTACATTGTGATCTTGCATCCAAACTTTCTGCCTTGGCCAGTTGATCTGTGAGCAAAAATACTGCACTTGATCATTTGAATATCAGCCTGGCTGTCTTACTTTTTTTTTTACTTCTCTTTTGGCAGCTAAATCAACAGCAAGAGGTGTTTGTGCGGTATCAGGTACCCAATAGATGTGCATGTGCTAACATTAGCTTGCTGAGTCAGTCCTCTCTCTTCATATGTAGAGCCAGAGGGCTGTTTGAGTGTGCTGCTGCTGCTGTCATCTAACTCTACTCCCGTTTGTGTCTTGAAAACCCCACTTTTCGGGGTTAAAAGTTTCCTCTTTTAACCCCTTTTGAAGCCAATTCAACATCATCCATTTTCCTTAACTTCTCCTGTTCTCTCCAACACAGATACACACCTACTGTACATCTACTTAGGCAAACACACTGCAACAAAACACATGCTGTGAACTCTGAAGTGATGGTACTGTGTACCCTTCTGTACCGGCCCACTTAATGCACTGCATGGGTCCTATCCAACCAGATCAACCTCTTACACACTTTCTTGTTCAACATAAAAAAAAGCAACAAATTAATTATATTTATCAAACAAGGACAGCAAAGAAACACTGCAGTTAATCAAATGAATGAAAAAAAATTTATAAATCAAACAAGAATCCCTCAAGTTTTTACATAACGCATTGACAAAGTTTGCTAATGAATTATGTTGAAATGAATGTAGATTTATCAACAGTGCAGCTTTTAACTGTGGTTTTCTGACCAAGTGATGAGTTTATTCTACAAACAGTCTGTAAACCAACACAGCTGTTATTTAAAAGCCAAAAAAGTCCATTGTAGAAAATATATCTAGCAGTGGAAAAACAGGATGTTTGCAGCTGGATTTTCCCCATCTAAATTTGGTACAGGGTGTCTGTTTTCTGACGGTTGAGTTTGCATCTATTTAAAATGTTTCCTCTTAATACAGATCCTTCGTTTGTAATGATTATAAAAAAGCTTTTATGTAAAACAGGATAGGGACAGAATTTTCACAGAAGCATTTTTATAAACCTCACAGAAGAAGGATCTCTATTAAGAGGAAATGTTTTTTTAATATATGCAAACACAACCCTGAGAAACCTGACAGCCTTCATTCTGTATTAAAGGTTACTGGTTACAATCCAGCTTCAATTTTAGATATATTTTCTACCAAGGACATTTCTCAAAAAAGTCAAATTAAGCTGCTGTTCAAAGAGCTTGAAAACGAAGATACAAACAATTTACTTAAGACAATTTTAAGCAAAGTATCCTTTTACTTCCCTATATTAGGTCCTGCAAGTAAATACAGTAAAAGTGAGTAAACTTTTTATACATATTTCACAGAAAAGAAAGGGTAAAAAACTTAACAAAAATGCAATGAAATACAGATTCCAATGCCGTTGGGGAGTGGCTAGAGGTTAGGGCATAGAGCTTGGAATCCAGAGGATGTTAGTTCGAGCCCCACTCCCACAGCTTCCATAGTGGCTCCCTGAGCAAAGACCCTTAACCCCACACTGCTCCCCTGTCCCCGCACAATGGAGGCCCACTGCTCCCCAAGGGGATGGGTTAAATGCAGAGAGTGATATTTCGTTACGCTGTACTTGTGACAGTGTAATGACAATAAATTGCTGGGAATCTAAAAGGAAGTTAGACATAAAAACCAACTCAGAGCTTGTCTGCTTAACATCTCCTGTTTCTTTCTTTAACAGAGCCACCTAAGGAGCTAGTTTACTGTTATTTCTTCTGCCATAGAAAGTATTTATGGATCTTTGTTTCTATGTCTCTCTTAAATGTCTGATTCTGGTTTTCCTTGCTAGAATTTTTTTATAAATCTGACTGGAGTATCATGTCTCAATCCATTATTTAGATCTGTTGTCCGTATCATGGATTTTTGCAGGGGGTTCATAGGGCAGGGGGACTGGTATACCATGAATAGATCCACAGAATTAATAAACACACAAAGGTGGATTAGTTTACCTAAAACTCATGATTTTGGTATTTGGAAGGGAGCTTAAGTACCCAGATAGAACCCACTCATGGAGTGAATGTTCTGCACTTGTTTGCATTAATATTATTTAATAATCTAATTATTTTTTGGCTGTCATGTGCTTTTTTCTGAATTCACAGCCAGATAGCTGTGAATTGAAATTAAAGTGTTATTCAAGCTTAATCACAGTCACACTTCTGAAATAAATTCACAGCAACTTCCATCCAAAAATATGAATTTATTAACAGCATGTTAGGAATCCAATTCTGTGTGGGTTGGGTTTTTGTTTGTGTTTTCCCCCTCCGCCACCAGGTGCCGCCCTGTTCTCTTTGGCCCTTCCACACACCTGCGGCTGGTTGGCTCATTATCTGAGGACTCTTAAGCAGTGGACTGCCACTACCTCAACGCCAGAGTGTTTGCCAGTTTTGGGTACTCTATCCAAGCTGAGTTTAACTGAGTCTTTGTCTCTCTGAGTTCTAACGTTGGTTTTTGTCATTGCCTCTCGGCAGGAAGTCATCCTGCAAACTGGATGTTTTGCCTTCTCCCCCTGGAAGAATCGTTTGAGCTTCACATAGAGCAGGGGATGCAAACTGGATGTTTGGCCTTCTCCCCCTGGAAGGATCGTTTGAGCTTCACATTGAGCAGGGGATGCAAACTAGATGTTTGGACCATCCACCCGTGAAAGGATCGTTTGAGCTTCACACTGAGCAGGCAGTCAGCTCCCTTGCTTCTGAAGGAACCAACCTAACCAAATTAAAACCTGTCCGCCCTCCAATGAGTCAACCAAGTTCTGGAATAACCCACACCGACTTGATTCTGGGAAGAACACCTTTTGGGAAACGTGAGTCCCGTTTCAATCTATGTTTTTGCAAGTCATCGTTCAAGTTTCCCACTGAACTTAACTCTGAACTTCCCTTCTAATTTCCAGTTCCGGTTCAACAGCTCTCTGAGTTACCCTGGATCCAACGCATTGTGTTTTCAATAAACCTGTTAACCTTTTACGCTGGTTCTCTGAGTGGTTTCCTGCATATGGGTAAGATCCCTTGAAAAGAACATGACACAGCAATTATCAATTAGAAACGCCATGTTAAACATACTTTAGTTAATAACTTTAAACTAAGCTTATAAAACTCAACTGAACAATATAGTCATATGAACGTATGTACTTTATCAATAAAATTACAAACAACACAGTTGAGTATGGATTTTATGTATGGGAACCAAAGTTTATCTTAAATAATTTTGGAATGAGGCAACATTTGTTTTTAAAACTTATTTAGCACAACTGGAACGTTTTCAAGCCAATTCACTATGCACATCAAAAAGGTAGATAAAATATAATTGGGTAAAATGATATTTTAAAGGAGCAAAAAGTAAAAAATCATTTAATTTTATTTGCATCCAAATTATCAAAGTAAAATATGGTAATGTATAGAATTAAAGGTATCTCTTTAGATGGAATTGAGATAATGTGATACACCATCTCTCTACATTGTTCTCCAGACTCTAGTTTTAAAGCCAGGCCAGCTGGGCATGAAGGTTAAGCTTCTACATTAAAGGGGAACACTGCGCTTTGTTTTAAAAAAAATATAAATATGAAAACTATAACCGTGGGTGTCTGGGGGACAGTGATTCGCCTACATGTTAGGAATGCTGGCGTACCATAAATTAAACATAAAACAGTTCAGCTTGTGCCTTCAAGTCATAGCCCATAGGAAGACATTACTGGGATATAACCTAACAGAATATCTTCAGAACAGCTCCAAATGACACAAAACTCATATGGGTGAGTAGAACATGATGTAATGACATAAAATCAAGGGCCCAATGTAAAAAAAAAAAAAATTAATATATATTGCCAGAGAGAGAGATAACTTAACAGTGTGTTAATGGGATTAAAGCTGTTAACTGAAGTTAATCATTATTGAAACAAAGCTTTCTTGCTAACAACATTATAAAGTTAACAATTCCTTTCTTATTTACAATACATGTTTATCTGAAAATACATGTTTATCTGTTGTTGCATCAACTGAAAGACATGTTGCAGCAGAGCCATAAACATGTCTTTCAGTTGATGCAACAACAGAAAGACATGTTTATGGCTCTGCTGCAACAACAACAAGAAAATTTCAAAGGGTTTGTCCAAATTATTATGGACTCGACGAACAACAGATTGGAGTCATTGACAAAGGACATACAAGAAGTGAAAGTAAGCCTACAGTTCACACAAAAAGAAGTGGATGACCTGAAAAGTGACAGCAGAAAACATGCTGAGCGATGTGAAATCATGCAAGCAGATATCTACAAAGTTTGTGAAAGTCTGCTAAAAATAACAGATAAAATGGAATACTTGGAAGGACAGACAAGACGCAACAACCTCATATTTGAGGGAGTACCTGAGTCACCCAGAGAAACCTGGGCTGAATCAGAGGAGAAAATCAAGAAGATACTGGTGGAGAATTTACAACTACAGCACAAGGTGGAGCTGGAGAGAGGACACCGCATAGGGAAACCCGGCGGAGGCGAAAGAACTAGGCCCATACTTGTTAAATTCCTCAGGTATAAGGACAGAGAGACCATATTGCAACGTGCAAAGTCTCTCAGAGGAACAAAAATCTACATCAACGAGGATTTCACAGACACAGTCAAGCAAAAGAGGAAAGAGCTGATGCCTGAGCTGAAAGCTGCCAGAGAGAGAGGGGACATTGCCTACTTACGCTACGACAAATTGGTTGTTCATCCACGCACTAGCACACCAAAACAATCGTAAAGACATTGGACAATGGTATGTTGAACAACTTTTCATATGACACTTGAAACTACACATCCGAAATCGGAAAAATTGTTAAGAAAACTTGTTGAATTGAACCATCTGGAATCAAATACTTCAAAACATACTGCATACAAATCACAGGCCAATCAAATTGATATTGACCCAGATATAAATTTTTTTCTTAATAATGATGACTGCCAATATTATACTGATGACCAATATAACGACACTTTTAAGACTGAAAATAAAATCTCATTAATCCATATCAATAGTAGAAGCTTGTATGCTAACTTCAGTAAGATTAAGGACTATTTAAATCAATTTACACAGTCGTTTAATATAATTTTGGTATCAGAAACATGGATTAATAATGAAAGGGGCATGGATTTCGAACTTGATGGATATGAGTTGTTGTGTGTGAACAGGAAGAACAAAAATGGTGGTGGTGTAGCTATGTATGTGGATATGAATTATAATTATAAGATGATAGAAAATATGTCAACTGTGATAGATAATGTGCTTGAATGTATAACAATAGAAATAAGTCGGACAAAAAAGAAAAATATCATTGTAAGCTGTATATATAGAACACCAGGTTCAAATATAGATACTTTTAAAAACTGGATGGAAGATCACTACACAAGTGCAAACAATAAAGTCATGTTTATTGGTGGCGACTTTAATATAGATTTGATAAATCCAAATAAACATAAGTTGACGGATGAATTTATAAATACAATGTATAGTATTGGGTTACATCCCAAGATTACCAGACCCAGCCGAATCACAACTCACTGCGCAACGTTAATTGATAATATATTTTCTAATGAAATGGATAATAATACAGTAAGCGGATTATTAGTAAATGATATCAGTGATCACCTTCCAGTCTTTACAATCTATAATGATGATCAAATTAAAAATAAACAGGGCAAGATAACACTGTACAGAAGGGTGAGGTCTGAAGAAACTATGGATGCATTCAAAAATGAGTTACTAAGACAAGATTGGGAGTTCTTGTATCAAGAAAATGATACTGATAAAGCATACAATGAATTTTTAAGAACATTTAAAATATTATATGATAAAAATTGTCCAATTAAACAATACTACAGAAAACAAAAGTATATGAATGATCAATGGATGTCAAAGGGACTGAAGAATGCTTGTAAAAAGAAAAATACACTATATAGAGAATTTATAAAACATAGAACTAAGGAAGCAGAAGATAGATACAAGAAGTATAGAAATAAGTTAACTAATATTATGAGGAACTGTAAGAAAGATTATTACAAGAAGTTACTGGATGAGAATAAGCACAATATAAAAGGTATATGGGATATTTTAAATAGTATAATTAGAAATAAAACTAGAAATATTAAGTATCCACAGTATTTTATAGAAAATGAAAAAAATATAAATAACATAGATGATGCGGTTAACAAGTTTAATGAGTTTTTTGTAAATGTCGGACCAAAACTTGCAAATGAAATTGAAGATCCAGTGACATTCAATGAAGATAATCTAATAGATAGAAATCCAAGCACAATGTTCCTTAAACCTGTGGATGAGAAGGAAATCATAGATATTGTTAGCGAGTGTAAAAGCAAGACATCTACTGATTATGATGAAATAGATATGAAAATAATAAAAAAGGTTATTCATGGGATCTCCAAACCATTAATGTATATTTTTAATTTATCATTACAAACCGGTAAATTTCCCAATAATATGAAAATAGCTAAAGTTATTCCTGTGTACAAAACTGGGGACAAGCATCATTTCACAAATTACAGACCGGTTTCTCTTCTCCCACAGTTTTCAAAAATTCTGGAAAAAGTTGTCAATTACAGGTTAGACAATTTCATAGAAAGACATAATTTACTCTCAGATAATCAATATGGATTCAGACGAAATCGATCAACATCACAAGCATTAATTGAACTAATAGAAGAAACAACAAATTCCATAGATAGCAAGAAATATTCTGTTGGGGTTTTTATTGATCTAAAAAAAGCATTTGATACTATAAATCATGATATATTAATTAACAAATTAGAGCAATATGGGATCAGGGGACTGGCACTAGAGTGGGTAAGAAGTTATTTAGAAAACAGGAAGCAATTTGTGAAGATGGGAGCTCATCAGTCAAGATGTTTGGACATTGTGTGTGGTGTACCACAGGGGTCGGTCTTGGGTCCTAAATTATTCATCATGTACATTAATGACATATGTAAGATATCACAAAAACTAAAATTTATTTTATTTGCGGATGACACAAATATAATAGGATCAGGTGAGAATTTACAGCAACTTTTGGACACTATCACCTCAGAATTCATTAATATTAAATACTGGCTAAATAAAAATAAACTGTCACTAAATTTGAGTAAAACAAAATATATGATATTTGGTAACAAAAAAATTAATCATCAGGCACGGGTACAGATAGGAGGGGTTGATATAGAGAAAGTATATGAAACTAAATTTCTCGGGGTGATAATAAATGACAAGATTTGCTGGAAGTCTCATATTAAATACATCAGCACTAAAATATCTAAAAGCATCTCTGTAATAGCCAAAGTAAGATATTTTTTAGATTACAAATCACTCCATGCTCTGTTCTGTTCTTTGGTCTTACCTCATTTAATTTACTGTATAGAGGTATGGGGAAGCACATATAAAAGTTCACTAGAGCCACTGTTCATATTGCAAAAAAGAGCCATGAGAATAATTCATAAAGTTGGATATCGAGAACACACCAACACACTATTTATAATGTCTAAAATCATGAAGCTTTATGATATGATAGAATTCCAAACGGCACAATTTCTATTTAAAGCTAGAAATAAGCTGTTACCAAGTCACTTGACAAATTTGTTTTATGAGAGAGAGGGGGGGTATGATTTAAGGGAGATAACTAATTTTAAGATTCAAAGATACAGAACTGCAAGGAAAAGATTTTGTATAACAAATAGTGGAGTGAGGCTATGGAACAGACTGAGCATGGATTTGAAGCAATGTCCAAACATCAACCAGTTTAAAAAACAAATATAAACAAATGATTTTTACAAGATACAGGGAGGAGGGGGCTTGAGGGGGAATAGAACTTGCTCTGCCACTATGAATTAAAATCGATAAGAAGTCAAGAGAGATGAAATAATAAAAAATAAAAAAAAGTGTGTGAGAAAAGGGTTTTTGGTTTATGGATATGTATGGATATACGTTTACGTAGATAGAGATATGTGTATACTGTCTATAGTAATTGGGGTGTGTATGTATATGCATGTATGTGTGTATGTGTTTGAGATACGGGTGTATGTGTAAGTATGCATGTGTGTATATATATGTATAGGTATCTATGAGTATGTGTATGTATATATATATATATGTATATATGTGTGTGTGTGTGTGTGTGTGTATATATAGATGTGTATGTATGCTTAAACATTGGTAGATGTTAATATAGAACAGGGGTAGGATTTAATAAGTTTTATTACTTCTTCCTACTCCTTTTCGAACATGATGGGATGTACATATGTTTTTTTTTTTCTTTTTCTTCTTTTTTTGTTTTGTTTTGTATGACTTTATTAATTTACTTATATTTGCTTTTTATTAAGTGTTCGAAATAAATGATCAATCAAAAGAATAGCGTTTTTGCTGCCATGCTTTTCAATGAGATGGTTGAGCTGAAATACAGGTAGCGACAGGTGTCTTTTCCTTGAATAGATTACACATTTTCAGCACGTATCAGATAATTTATCTCATCATTCTTCTTCTGGGTGAATTGTAAAGTAGTCTTGTCCATGCCATCCTAGTAACTCTGGCCTTGAATAATTAAAAAACATTTTTGGTTTTTAGCATCTGTTCATTCACAACCATATCCAGAGCAGATTAAAGAAAAAATTCTCGCTGCAGACACAGTTTTTTTGCTGTGCTAAAATTATTATTTTTTTTTTACCAATACATATTTCCTTTTTCATAACCGACACTGTAAATTTTTATAAGATCACAAGTCACCTTAACAACCTTATCTTAATGAAAGACATTAATGAGTACCGTTGAAAGAAATAAAATCTGGAAAAACTGCTCTCAAACATAGAGTTTAGAGCACTTAAAGATTTTAAGACCTTTGCAGAGATGACTTAGACTTAGACAACATTTATTGTCATTTTGTCTACACAGGGTTCATACAAAGCCAAATTTGACTTCTTTGACTTTACTATGTCCTTTCCTGGGAAATGGAACCTAGGCAGAAGTTTAACTGAAGAAACTAACAGCTTTACTACATCCAACTGCGACACAGCCAATCAGCTTTAAACCACACCTCCCCGAAAGCCAATCGGCATCCAAAGTTCATCTTAAAAGGCCTCCGATACGCACCTGTCTGCTCCTGTGCGCAGACGGCAGATGCGCTGTATGACTTCATTCAGATGACACCGTTTCAACCCACCTCCATCATGTACTCTTACTGTGTTCCCTGTCTAATCTTAAAGGAATAGTACACCCAAAACATGATTAGCCTTCATTTTCTACTCACCCCCATGCTGAACAACACTCTGGAGTACTTTTTTGATATCTCAAATGCATCTGGAGATCTGGGAGGCTTCTTGCTGTCTGCTGACATTCAAATAATGGAGGTGCCCAGCGCCCGAGGCAGAAAGGTCCATAAAAGTCCACAAAAAACGTTTCAATATTCCTCCATACTGCTCGTCCAATGTATTCCAAGTTTCCTGAGTGGGTAGCATCCAGAATTTACTCGAAACAAAGTCATTTAGAATGTTTTTAGAGCATAAACAGTAGTGTATAGGATTTCCTGAAAGCGCGCACATGCGCGATCCCGACGCTACGGAAGCCGGCAGACCAAACCAGCGCATTCAGCTCGGCAAAGAACTCATGCTCT
The DNA here is from genome assembly GCF_016077235.1 of Cyprinodon tularosa. NCBI lineage: Eukaryota > Metazoa > Chordata > Actinopteri > Cyprinodontiformes > Cyprinodontidae > Cyprinodon > Cyprinodon tularosa. The sequence continues at coordinate 237,690 of NW_024037946.1, forward strand.
TCCTCAACACTGAAGTCCTCAGACATTTTTCTTTCGTTGTTTCTTTCTTTGCACAGGTAAACAGCACATTTCTTCTTCTACGCTTGCATTATTGGAAGAGCAGACGCTGAATGCGCACTTTCATCTGGTTTGGTCTGCCGGCTTCCGTAGCGTCGTGATCGCGCATGTGCGCGCTTTCAGGAAATCCTATACACTACTGTTTATGCTCTAAAAACATTCTAAATGACTTTGTTTCGAGTAAATTCTGGATGCTACCCACTCAGGACACTTGGAATACATTGGACGACCAGTATGGAGGAATATTGACACGTTTTTTGTGGACTTTTATGGACCTTTCTGCCTCGGGCACCATAGACCTCCATTATTTGAATGTCTGCAGACAGCAAGAAACCTCCCAGATCTCCAGATGCATTTGAGATATCAAAAAAGTACTCCAGAGTGTTGTTCAGCATAGGGGTGAGTAGAAAATGAAGGCTAATCATGTTTTGGGTGTACTATTCCTTTAACCGGTCCGTCAGAAGTAAAGTTTCCATTCCTAGTGAGGCAAATGGCAAAATTTCTGGCAAATTAGGCCAAATGCCAAGTAGGGGAAAATACATTTTTCAGTAGTTTAATAATCAAATTTTCTTTATTAGTTTTTCATATTAAACCAACAGACACCCCGTCCAGGGCATACAAAACAAAACAAAACAAAAAGATTCCATAACAACATCACACCGACATCACCAAAAAAAACCAAAAAAACAACTATCAGCAAGACAATTACTACACCCGCACATACAACCCATGTTCCTGACATCCCTGGATTGAAAACCAAAAACATAAGTATGAATAAAAATTATAATGATAATAATTCCGCCAAACAGAGAAAAAAAACAAACAAAAAAAAAAACCTGTTGATTATGCTGAAGCAGACTGAACCTCGGATTCAAAATAAGAAATAAAAGGTTGCCAAATCTTGAAATATCTCTTAATGGTACCCTGTGACGTAAATCGAAGATGTTCTAGCTTTAAGTGTGCCATTACCTCCTCTATCCATTGTTTATGAGTTGGTGGAACTGCCTTTACCAAATTAAATAGGATCAATCTCCTGGCCAACAGTGAAGAAAATGCCATTGCCTTCCTTTGAGCTGTCGTTAATTCTATGCTCCCCAGTGCCACACCAAAAATGGCTACAAGAGGGACCGGTTCAATATCTTTCCTGTAGACAGATGAAAAAGTTCTAAAGATTTCAATCCAAAATTCTTTGAGTCTGGGGCAAGACCAAAACATATGGGATGTGTTGGCTGGCACCTGTTTACATCTAGGGCAAGTCGGATCAGCTCCCTGAAACATTCTCGCCAGTTTGTCTCTGGTGAAATGAAGTCTATGTACCACTTAAATTGTGTTAATCCATGTCTAACACACACTGATGAAGAATGTATGTATTTTACAGCCCACCTCCATTCGTTATTTGATATGTTTAGCCCTAATTCTTCTTCCCATTTTCTTTTTATATGATCAAGAGATGGGGAAGTCATCATTTGAATATAAATGTAGAGCATAGAAATTGCCCCCTTAATAGTCGGATTCATATCTAATATTTCATCTATCCACCCACTCTGCGATGATTCCAAAGATGAGGAGAATGTCTTTTTCACAAAGTCTCGAATCTGAAAGTATCTGAAATAGTTTTTTTTTTTTTTTTTACAGTGTCCTGTCTGGCAAGGTGGCAATAAGAATAATTGTCTTGATGCCAAAAGGAGCCCAACAGATTTTACTTTCACAAGTGTAGTGGTATGGCAATTGCCATACTGCTCCACTTGTTTCATGCATATAAATTGCTTTATCATATTTATGCAGTGTCCATATGAACTTTTACAGTTCATATGGACACTGCAATGTAAGTAGAGCAGAAAAACAGAAGAAGAAAAAGGAAAAAGAAAAAGGAAAAAAAAGGACAAAAGATGAAAGAAAGAGGAGATAGAAAGGAGACAAGTCTGCTTCATCACCTGTAATGAGATGAAAAAAGAACAGCACAACCAAAAGACATGGTACGAGATATACAATAAAGCAACACCGTGAAACTATCACTAAAGTAATATTATTAAGTCTGACATGTACTCTGTGTTACCTGAAGATATGAATGTGGGGTTTCTGTTTGGAAGTGAATCTCTAAGTACCTGAAGCCTAGCACCTGTAGTTGTTTGTGAGGGTGAACTTGTGCATGTAAAGTTTTAACCATAGAAAAAATGCTCAATAGTGGTTGTGGAATGCTGGAGAGGCACCCTCCCCAGAACACTGAGTCCAGTGCCGGGAGACCCAAAGCCCCAGGCGCCCAAAGGGACCCCGGAAGCGAAGGCACCAAGGAGGGGCCAGCCCCGGAAATCAGACCCCCACCAAGGCAGGAGGAGAGACAGCCACGAAGAAGCCCCCCAGCCACCGCCATGCCTGCGCCCCGGGGAGCTGCGGGGACGAGTCCGCGGGCCCCGCCGGCAGCCGGCCACCCTGAAGTAGGGCCGGGCACCGACCACCGGCCCCCCCACGACACCGACCGAACCGCCCCAGCCCCACAGAGCACCGAACCCCCCCCAACCACCCCCCCCCCGCCCACCGCCCGCACCAGGCCCCGACATGCGGCCAGAGCAGCTCCGCCGTCCCCCGCCCCCCAACGCGCGCCGGCCAGAGCCACTACAACCCCAACCCGCCCCGCAGCCTCACCCGCCGCAATCAGCTGGAACAAAGCAGCTCCGCCATGCCTCCAAGAGGGAAAACCCACCCGAATACCCAATCAGCGCAGCCAGCCCGCCCACACCGGCCCCCCCAACACCACCCCCGCCGGAGCCGCCCGGACCCCCACACACCAGCGGCGCGCCGAGAAAACAGACATGCCAAACCCCCCAAAAAAAAAAAAAAAAGGGGCCCCAACAATGCGACAGTGGACACCAGACACTGACCCGCCCGCAACTGCTCCCCCCCCACCGAGGAAAAAAAAAGAAAAAATAAATAAATAAGTAAATAAATTAATTAAGTAATAAATTAATAATTACAATTAAAATAAATATGCAAGAGGAGAAATGCGAGCGGAAAAACCGGAGCCCAAAACAGGACATAAGACTCGCACCCCACCATGCCGCGCAGCTCCCCACCCCCGAACCGATACCACAGAACCGGCATAGGAAAAAAACACCGCCCAGGAACGGGCATCGTAGCGAAGGCACCGACACCGAAAATCCCCGAACAAAACCCAGCCCCACCCCGAAGGGGATCCAGTCTCGGGCCCCAGGGATCCGAGGCCCCAAGGGCGCCCGACCCCCAGACAGGAGCCCAAGCAAAGCCCCGGCTGGCCGGGGCCAGTGGAGAGGCCGCCAGGAATGAGCCAGCAGCCCCCCGGGCATCCACCCCCAGACCCCGAGCTCCACCAGCCCCGACGCCAGCCAGCAGAGGGAGAGCAGGACAGGGGGAATGGGCTCCAAACTTAGCGGAGACTTGAGATGTATTTGGGAGAGGGTGCGGTTGAGACCCCAACCTGGGAGAAAAAACAAAAAAAACAAAAAAAAACACCATCTCAATCATGCCTTCCCTCCCTATTGCCCCCACTCGTACCACAGAAAAAAATAAAATAAAAAAATAAATAAATAAAATTAAATAATATAATAATAATAATAATAATAATAATAATAATAATAATAATAATAATAATAATAATAATAATAATAATAATAAATAAAGAAAATAACAACGCGGACACACATTCACACAAAACACTAACATCCAATAATACCAGGACCAAAAACCCGGTGACACCGGTGGTTGGTCCCGGGACTATCGGATGACCCAATAAGTGAACCTAAAATCCGGATGTGGGGGGAGGGGAGCGGCGACACCGCCACACCAACCCATCTCATTCCTGCTTCAAGCCCGGCCCCCCACCCCGCACACGGACCGGACCACCCCCAGCAAGAGCCCCCCCCGGGACCGGGGCCCACCCACCCCGCGCAGGCCACTCAACCAGAACCGCCCGCCCCCATAAAAGAAAAAAAAAACAAAACGCTTCAACCAGGCACTTCATGCCCCTCCATCCAACCTTCTTTGGGGAGAGCAGAGGTGACAGCCCCGCCACCGGCTTGCTCTTCCTCCAGGCCCCAGACTCCGGGCGGCAGCCGGAGAACAGGGGTGTGAGAAGACCCCGATCCTCACTGCGCCCGCTCGAATGTGGTGTTGTTGCGTGTTGCTCTCAGATGCAATTAAAACTGGGAGTACCAAGAGGGGGTGCCAGCACACCCCCCCCTTCGACAACCCTGAACCCTCATTGTCTAGATGCGAGAGGGGATGGAGGAGGCCGACCGTGGTGAGGCCCATAAAATAAGCCCCACCCCGGTGGCCCTGACCCCCACCCCCCGAAATAGTTGGTTTTTAAGGGGATTCCATATTCTTTTTCCAACTGAGCCGCAGACATAAGTACTCCATCCTTAAACAGATTTTTGACAGATTTCACCCCAGCTCTATGCCATTCTTTAAATGCTGTTCCCCCTAAAGCTGGAGAGAATAGGCGATTACCATAAACAGGAGCAGACAGGAGGGCATTTCTGTTTTTAAAATGGGATCTGAATTGGACCCAGATTTTAATAGAATGTCTTAAAACAGGGTTATTTGTGCAAAAGTGCTTACTTAAGGGCAGAGGTGCAGACATCAGGGAATGCGGGGATATTGGGCTAGATGCATAACTTTCCATATGCACCCATATTGGAGTTTCCTCTTCATCTAACTGTGAGACCCAAAACAACAATTTATGTAAATTGGCTGCCCAGTAGTAATGCATATAATTTGGTAGAGCTAGGCCCCCCTCCTCTCTCTGTCTCTCTAAAAACTGTCTTTGGATCCGGGGGACTGTTTTTTTTTCCATATAAAGCTGGATGTACATTTATTTAATTCTTTAAAAAAAGGATAAAAATAGCTTTTGTCTGAAATAAGAACAGGAACCTTGGCATTATGATCATCTTTACAGAATTTATCTTACCTGCCATCTTTCCATATCTGATTTAGCCTTATCTGCTGTTACTATAAAATTTTGCTTAAATAAATCTTTATATTTGCTTGTTACCGTAACACCTAAATATTGAAATTGAGCTGTAGCTGAGTGTAATGATTTCAAATATCGTTCAATGTATGCCTGCCTTAGGAGAGAGAGCTAAAAACCTCAGAAGTAGTATAATGTCCAGGTAGGCTTCTTGAGGAAGAAAGCTATCTGTATCATCAAACACTTTGGAAAACATCTTTCAAGGATTTTATATGAAGTACATAGGATCCCTGAGAAAATGGTGGCCAGGTGTAAATCCTGCACCCTAAGGGCCGGATCTATCAAAGGTTTGCGTGTATAAAAACGTGAGCTATTTCACTGCGCACGCTAAAAAATTTACAAACTGATCTATCAACAGCGTGCTAAAAGGATTTAGTCTTTAAAGCATGCTAAATAGCGCCTCTTATCCATTTAGTACTTTTTCTGCAATGAATATGCAATATGGGGCGTTTACACGCAAAAGTGCGTCTTGTGGGAGGAGAACATGTAAATATATTAATTTAGCACTCGCAAAGTGATTTATTAAACCTGAAAGCAATTTTGCTAACAGTATCTGACTCTATATTTAACATGCTTCAAAAGAAGGTGCAAATGGTCTGTATGCGTAATTGCGCACACATGGCAGCGGTTATTGTCGCAAGAAGGAGACATCGAAATGAAGCAAGGAGACGCAGAGAACGCATTTTTTCACTCCGTGTTAATATTTTTGGAATGAATGAGGAAACGATCATCAAAACATATCGTTTATCAAGCATTGCCATTTTGGAGCTGTTGGGGAAACTCCGAATGGATTTGGAGTCAGCCACAAGGAGGACCCACGCAATACCAGATATCACAAAACTCCTTCCAACAATGCACTTTTTTGCATCTGGGTCATTCCAGCGTACGGTTGCAGCGAGAGCTGGGATCTCCCAATCTCGTTTTTCAGAAGTGCTGTCCAACGTTCTAAATGCCATGTCGCCCTGACGCCCTACCTGAGAACCCCCCTGCGCCTGTGGAGCAACATGCCAATGCTGCGGGGATGCGTACACGCAGTAATCTAATCCGCAGTCACTTCTTGTGAGCCATTTGGTATGTGCATTTTTCTACAGGCCAAGGGAATAAAGGTTGCCAAAGTTTTATATATATATATATATATATATATATATATATATATATATATATATATATATATATATATATATATATTTAAATATTCTACAATTTGAATATTAAAACTAGGCAGGTCTCGTGTTTCTCATGAAATCATCTATAAATAATAAAAGGAAGGAATATTTATGGGTTGCTATAAAACTAAAATTTTGTCTGTAAAAAAACGTTTTTTTTATCCAGCACTGCACGACTAGAACTAGTGCAAGAAATTTAAATCTTACAGTGACCCCCCCCCCCCCCCCCCAAAAAAAAAAAAAAAAATATATATATATATATATATATATACAGTGGGGCAAAAAAGTTTTTAGTCAGCCACCAATAGTGCAAGTTCTCCCACTTAAAAAGATGAGAGAGGCCGGTAATTTTCATCATAGATATACCTCAACTATGAGAGACAGAATGAGAAAAAATAATCCAGAAAATCACATTGTTTGATTTTTAAAGAATTTATTTACAAAATATGGTGGAAAATAAGTATTTGGTCAATAACAAGTTCATCTCAATACTTATATACCCTTTGTTGGCAATGACAGAGATCAAACGTTTTCTGTAAGTCTTCACAAGGTTTTCACAGTCTGTTGCTGGTATTTTGGCCCATTCCTTAGACTTAGACTTCTTTATTTGTCATTTTGTATGCACAGGGTGCATACAGAACGAAATTGCGTTACATACAGCTTATGAACGTTGCATTGATATTTCAAATGGCACAAGTTATAGAAAAATACAAAAAGTGCAGCAGTGGTCAAAGTGTGAACAGTGCAGAGGATAAGAGACAGTGTGCAAGTTGCAGTGGTTCAGTGCAAAATGGCATTTGTGCAAAAAATGCGTTATTGAAAAATAGAATGAGATGAACAATTTAAAGGGCTAAAAGTTAAAAGTTCAGCAGCATTTGATGCCCGATAATGTGCAATAGGTGCAGAGTTCGGATTGTGGATCAAAGGTTCAACAGTCTGATGGCAGTGGGGAAGAAGCTGTTGCACAACCTGGTGGATCTGCAGCGGATGCTGCGGAACCTCTTTCCAGAGGGCAGCAGGGAGAACAGTCCATGGTGGGGGTGTGAGGGGTCTTTGATGATATTACGGGCTCGGGACACACAGCGCTGTGATGAAATGTCCTTAATGGAGGGAAGAGGAGCCCCAATGATTCCTTCTGCTGTCCTCACCACCCTCCTCACATTCTTCCAGTCAGAGGCTCTGCAGCCTCCACACCACAGAGAGAGACAGCTGGTCAGAATGCTCTCTATGGTGCTTCTGTAGAAGGTTGTGAGGATGGGCGGGGGCAGGCGGGCTCTCCTCATCCTCCGCAGAAAGTACAAGCGCTTCTGTGCCTTCTTCACTAGAGATGAAGTGTTTACAGTCCAGGTGAGGTTGTCCGTGATGTGCACCCCCAGGAACTTTGTGCTGCTGACCACCTCCACAGCTGAGCTGTTGATGAGCAGTGGAGCATGGTGGGGGCGGTTTTTCCTGAAGTCGACGATGATCTCCTTCGTCTTCTCCACGTTCAGGAACAGACTGTTTTCACTGCACCAGCCCACCAGCTGCTCCACCTCCTCTCTGTAGTCCAGGTCGTTGTCCTCCCTGATGAGGCCCACCACCGTTGTGTCGTCCGCAAACTTCACGATATGATTGGTGGTGAACCTGGGGACGCAGTCATATGTCATCAGGGTGAACAGCAGGGGGCTCAGGACGCAGCCCTGGGGGGAGCCCGTGCTGAGGGTGATGACGTCAGAGGTGTTCTGACCGACCCGGACCGACTGAGGTCTGTTGGTGAGGAAGTCCAGCAGCCAGTTTCGAAGGGGTGTGTTGAAGCCCAGATATTCCAGCTTTTCCACCAGGTGCTGTGGGATGATGGTGTTAAACGCTGAACTGAAGTCCAGGAACAGCATCCGCACGTGGGTGTTCTTCTCCTCCAGGTGAGCCAGGCTCAGGTGAAGAGCAGAGGAGATGGCGTCCTCAGTGGAGCGGTTTCGCCGGTAGGCAAACTGGAACGGGTCGAGTGTTGGGGGGAGACTGGAGACGATGTGTTCCTTTACCAGCCTTTCAAAGCACTTCATCATGATGGGAGTCAGTGCGACGGGCCGGTAGTCGTTGTAGCAGGTGACTTGAGGTTTCTTTGGCACTGGGATGATGGAGGCAGACTTGAAGCATGCTGGCACTGTGGCTTGCTTCAGCGAGGTGTTAAAAATGTCTGTGAGGACACCAGCTAGCTGACCTGCACACTCCTTGAGCACCCGCCCAGGTATGTTGTCGGGACCTGGGGCCTTCCGCGGGTTGACCCTCCTCAGAGTCTTCCACACGTCGGCTGTGTCAAGGCAGAGCACCTCCTCTTCCTGATGTGGGACAGCCTTCACTGCTGGAGTGCGATTTAGTGCCTCGAACCTCCCAAAGAAGTTATTTAGTCCGTTTAGGAAGTCAGCATCAACTTCATCCACCGGGGCAGAGGGTGTGTTGTAGTCCGTGATCGCCCGTATGCCTTGCCACATGCTCCTGGTGTTGTTGGCGTTGTGGAACAGATGCTGGATCCTCCATGCAGATCTCCTCTAGAGCAGTGATGTTCTGGGGCTGTCGCTGGGCAACACGGACTTTCAACTCCCTCCAAAGATTTTCTATGGGGTTGAGATCACTCAAAATTTGACGATACATGGCCCCATTCATTCTTTCCTTCACACGGATCAGTCGTCCTGGTCCCTTAGCAGAAAAACAGCCCCAAAGCATGATTTTTCCACCCCCATGCTTCACTGTAGGTATGGTGTTCTTTGGATGCAACTCAGCATTCTCTCTCCTCCAAACACGACGAGTAGAGTTTTTACCAAAAAGTTCTATTTTGGTTTCATCTGACAATATGATATTCTCCCAGTCATCATCTAGATCATCCAAATGCTCTCTAGCAAACTTGAGACGGGCCTTGACATGTACTGGCTTAAGCAGGGGGACACGTCTGGCACTGCAGGATTTGAGTCCCTGGCAGCGTAGTGTGTTACTGATGGTAGCCTTTGTTACTTTGGTCCCAGCTCTCTGCAGGTCATTCACTAGGTCCCCCTGTGTGGTTCTGGGATTTTTACTCACCGTTCTTGTGATCATTTTGACCCCACGGGGTGAGATCTTGCGTGGAGCCCCAGATAGAGGAAGATTATCAGTGGTCTTGTATTAATTCTATTTTCTAATAATTGATCCCACAGTTTATTTCTTCACACCAAGCTGTTTACCTATTGCAGATTCAGACTTCCCAGCCTGGTGCAGGTCTATAATGTTGTTTCGGGTGTCCTTTGACAGCTCTCTAGTTTTGGCCATGGTGGAGTTTAGAGTGTGACTGATTGAGGTTGTGGACAGGTGTCTTATATACTGATAACGGGTTCAAACAGGTGCCATTAATGAAGGTAACGAGTGGAGGACAGAGGAGCCTCTTACAGAAGAAGTTACAGGTCTGTGAGAGCCAGAAATCTTGCTTGTTTGTAACTGACCAAATACTTATTTTCCACCATATTTTGCAAATAAAGTCTTTAAAAATCAGACAATGTGATTTTCTGGATTTTTTTTTCTCATTTTGTCTCTCATAGTTGAGGTATATCTATGATGAAAATTACTGGCCTCTCTCATCTTTTTAAGTGGGAGAACTTGCACTATTGGTGGCTGACTAAATACTTTTTTGCCCCACTGTATATATATATATATATATTTTTTTTTTTTTTTTTTTTTTGGGGGGGGGGGGGGGGGGGGGGGGGGGGGGGGGGGGGTCACTGTAAGATTTAAATTTCTTGCACTAGTTCTAGTCGTGCAGTGCTGGATAAAAAAAACGTTTTTTTTACAGACAAAATTTTAGTTTTATAGCAACCCATAAATATTCCTTCCTTTTATTATTTATAGATGATTTCATGAGAAACACGAGACCTGCCTAGTTTTAATATTCAAATTGTAGAATATTTAAATTTAGCTGGTATACAGAGATCTGTGCCTGAAGCACATTAACATTTGACTGAGGACAGTACTCAGCTGCACATCAGGAAGGAAACATTCCACTTCATAAGGTAAAAAAAATGTATTTAATTTTTTGTCTTACATATACGTAATGCAGACCTTCATGGAAAAAAAATAATAACCACCCTTATTTTTTTCTAGTTTTGCTTTTTTTTAGTTAGGCAATATTACATGAAAATGAAAACAATGATGTTAAAATTATTTATGTTCATGATTATATATGAAGAGTTCATTTGCAAAAACAGATTGCATGGTGCTGCTAATAAAATTATAAATTTTTTTATTTAGAAAAATGCAGTTATCTGTTTTTACAAATTAACTTCTCATATATCCAATATCTATAATAATAGTATATCTTTTCTATTTTTGAATATTTGTGAATATCTGTGAAACTACTGACAGCTTGCACTAACTCTCATTTAAAATGAGAGATGTTTTCAGTGACACAACAAGCTAAAACTGTAAACTAGAGCCTATCCAGCACCAGGCTACACGTCATATAAATTAGCCAATGAGCTGTCAGTCTGGGTTGCTGCTGTGAGCCTTGCTGGTCGGTGTAAAGCCCACTGCTCTCATTGAACCATAAAAAAAGAAATAAAAAGGTCAGTTCAAGTGCTTTTTTAAATATGTGAATCAGGAAATTGTCTAAATACTCAACTGAACAATTGTTGTTCAAAAAATACTTTAGAATTTAAATTTGAAAATCTTTCTTTTTTATATATATTCTTTTTATTTAAAAAGTCAATATATAACATGGATGCATAAAAACCTCATTTTATTTCAGTGTTAAACTCTGTTTAATGTAACGGATTATAATTTAAAATGTTTTCAGACTTTCACTGGTTGTATATTTTCTTTATTAAGACCCCGCTGGTTTTTAATTGGTTCCCCCTGGCCTATAGGCTTGAGTGTCGGAGGCGGAGCTAAACTGAAGGCTTCTTCAAAGGATTTTCTGTAACTCTTCATCCTCTACCTGCAATAAACATATGAAATGCTTCGGTTCATGAAGGGCACATCTGGGGGCCCTAAGCGACACCTAACTTAGAGACTCACAGGTTTAGTGGAGGATTTTTTACGAATTACTGAAAAGAAGCGCCCTCTCAACTTTTAAGAAAAAATGCAAATGCACAACCCTGTACCCATTCCTCAGAGGGAATGCTTATTAAACGCAAGACCATGCACAAGCTCATTTCTCCTTCTGCACACTCTGTTTAAAAGTTGCTGCTCATATATTACTTTCCAAAAGAAGATTTTCAATTTTTCCACTATGTCAGACTCACGATTGTTAAAAGAAAATGGGGGCGAGCAAGTAGGACGGCCTTACGTAAACATAGCACCAGAATGATTGATAATTAGGTGCACCACTTATTTTGATGATCCACCTGAAAAATGAAAATCCTACACTATACTGTACCTTTAAGACACAAAGTGACAGGCCAGGATTAAACCTGTAATGTCTGACCTTCATACATTAACCCCTGTAACACCACAGACATATCCAAGATGGTGCCGCCAAGTAACCATATTATATTGAGACAACTCTGAAATTTAAACAATATGGCTCATTTTTCTTTTAGCTGAGATGAGGAAGAGAGACAAATGTGACAGCATGTATAGAACTTACATAGTGCTCAATGTCAGACTTAATTCTCAGCAGAGAAAATTTAAAACAATAAGAAAAGCTCTTTGGTCTTGCTTAGTGTATTTATATGTAGGAGATGTAAGTGTGAAGAAAATAATTTCATTTTCAATTTTGCTTTGCTTGCAGAACAGAGTTAAACAGCTTCATGAAAAAATGTTCCAGCTGATATCAAAGATGCAGTGGAGTGTGATTCTGCTCTTTCTGATGGGTAAGTTGATCTAAGCACAACAACACTCACTGGTTTCAGGTAAGATACAGACTCAGCTGGGGACATGGAGAGATGGCTGCTCTATTAACACACAAAAAGTAACTGATAAAAATAGAAAACAATATTGTAATGTAGACCTTTACAATTTTGTTATTATTTTGAGAATTCATAAAATGTATGCTTTCAGGTCAGATTTGTTTAATCGACTGTCAGCTCTATGAGTATCACTACATTAATGAGGAAAAGACCTGGACTGAAGCTCAGCAGTACTGCAGAGAGAACCACACTGACCTGGCCACAGTGTCTAACATGGCAGACATGAAGAGACTCAACAGAACCAGAGCAGGAGATAAGAGGGAGGCTTGGATTGGTCTGTATGATCAGACAGATGGTATCAGAACATGGTACTGGTCTCTGCCTGGATTGGAGTTCAATGAAAGTGAGACAAAATGGCACCCAGGAGAACCAAATGATGTCAATCATGGAAATGAGAACTGTGGGCATTTGAATAAGAATCTTACCTGGACAGATACCAAGTGCGATCATAAAAGACCTTTCCTCTGCTATGATGGTGAAAATTATGAATTACTTTACTGTAGTTTTGATGTCTTATCATGTAAAGTCAATGCAATGTGAGTTTCTTTCTGTTTATTCCACAGAAACTAATAGAACCCAGAAATACCACTTGATTAGAGAGGAGAAGACCTGGCAGAAAGCTCAGAGTTACTGCAGAGAGAAACACACAGACCTGATCAGTGGAATGAAGCAGCTACAGGATGGAGAAGTGGAGAGAGTGATGAACTCTGTAAAAGATGAGACATACATATATTTTGGTCTGTTCAGAGACACCTGGAGGTGGTCAGATGGAAGCAGTTTCTCTTTCAGACACTGGAATGACCAGTTAAACAATCCAAAATTCAACACTGGTCAATGTGCCATGGCTGTGTTTAAAGATGAAGGCAGATGGAGCAGTGAGGAATGTAAAACAAGAAAAAACCCCTTCATCTGTTATGAGGGTGAGCTGATTTCATAAAACCTGTCCTATGTAGGATTTTTTTTTATCAATGTCCTTTGTATGATTGTGTTGGTAATATGGTTTGAAAGCATTTAATGATTCACCATTTGAACATTTATATCCCAATCATCCAATTCCATGTGTTTATTTAAAAAAATGTGTAACTTGAAAACCTCAGTTTTATTTTCCATTAAAAATAAAACATTTGGTTTTTGGCTGTAAATATATTGTTTGCTTTGTCCATCACTACTATGGCAGATAAAGTGATCCTGATCAATGAAAAGATGAACTGGGAGGATGCCTTATACTACTGCAGAGATCACTACCATGACCTGGTCACCATCACCAGCCTGGATGAGCAGAGATGGATCCAGGAGAAAGCCAAGAACGCCTCTACTGATTATGTCTGGATGGGACTGCGCTACACCTGTACTCTGGATTTCTGGTTCTGGGTCAGTGATGAGGTGGTCAGGTATAAGAACTGGGCCTCAGGGGAACCAGTGGATGACTGTGACATGTCTGGAGCCATGGAGACAGGAGGAGAACATAAGTGGAGGAAAATGAATGATCTAGAGGAGTTTAACTTCATCTGTTCTAAGGAATAACACTGATTGTTTTATGGATTATTTCTGTTGCTTTATTCTGTGATAATGAGGATTTTGTGGAAAATATGTTTAAATAAATAAAATAAGTATATTATTAACATAAAGATAATATTTCCACCAAACTACAACACTTGCTTTAAACCTGTTATATATGATTATCTATTTCTGGTTTCTTTCTATGAAACATCTGCTTCTCTAACAGAACATGTTTTACTTTTCCTTTATTTTGATCAATTTATTATTATATTTATTGGATGACTGTAAAAAGGGTGCGCTAGTGTGCAGTTACTTCAGGAATACAGAAAGAATAATATAAATACAGTAAACATTAAATATATTAATAAATAAAAAGTAATCACACCATGTTTTTAGTGTTTTCTTTCCTTTTTGGGTTTATCTGGAGAACCCAGGCCTAATAACAGGTTTTTCAAAGGTGTGTGTACAGGGCTGGGCTTGGATTTTTGCAAAGAAATTCTTGGTTAAAATTATAAGTGTGTCAATTACAGTATTAGAAACAAAACATTTTATTTAGTAAAGAAAACTTTGTTTATAATCGTAGATATTAAACATTTCATGTATTTATAGACAAGGTTTGCTCACATTGCTGCAGGGATTATGGACCACTCCTCCATACAGATGTTCAGATCCTTCAGGTTTCAGGGCTGTAACTCGGCAACATGGACCTTCAGCTCCCTCCAAAGATGTTTTGATTGGGTTCAGGTCTGCAGACTGGCTAGGCCACTTCAGGACCTGGAGCTGCTACTTATGAAGCCACTACTAAATCTTTTCTTTATTTGGATCCCATTAGTTCCCTCAAGGTGGTTGCTAGTCTTCCTGGGGTCCTAGAAATTTTTTTTAAATTATGTGGATTTAATATAAATTAAATACAGTACAAAAATAAATACCAAGTATTTGTGTTGGAAAACAAAACAGAAATACAAAAGACATTTTATAAAAAAGACTGAGGACAGTACAGAGTCACCTCACCAAGTGACCTTTGATTTTCCTTTTAAAGATTATTTTTTCATTTTTTTGTCTCTGAGATGTGATGGAAAACAATTCCCTGCATTTGGCCTCTGTTAAAATCAATACTTCTCATAGAAACTGAATTGTGCCTGAGGACCAGAAGAGAATCTGAGGGGGTTTCAGGCTCACCTCTCCACACAGTGCAATTAAAACTAGTTAAAAAAAAAACTAGTCAATCCACATTGAATTTATTTACTGACATCACTCATGCTGCTGTTCTGTTACCTGATGCAGACTGATGGTGTGTGTGAAAGAAGCAGACTGCACATTCCTTAAGTTGACACCGTATTTTACTGGAGTGAATCAGCATACATAACAGTGCCACACTCCCCAACCCCCCAGGTGGCAGTAATGACTCTCCTATCAGTTACTCTAACACAACAGCTGCCACTTTCTCACTGCGAAATTTGGTTTCACATCAATTTCCTTTTCCATTAATGGTGTTTCTTGAAGGTTACTATGAAGTATTTTGCGTTGTTTTTGAAATTACAACACACTTTGCAATTTATTTATATTGCAGATGCCGATTTATGGTTCATGGAGGCATTGACAGCTTCAGCCGTCTTATTGTGTACTTAAAAACCGCCACCAATAACCATACGTCAACGGTCTCTAACATGCTTTCTTGAAGCAGTCGGTATATATGGAGTGCCATCACGTGTTCGCTGTGATATAGGAGGAGAGAATGTCCAAGTGGCCCACTTCATGGTGTCCACCAGAGGCCCAAATAGGAATTCTCACCTCACAGGAAGAAGCACACACAACCACAGGTGATTTCCT
Organism: Cyprinodon tularosa; assembly: GCF_016077235.1. Lineage (NCBI taxonomy): Eukaryota > Metazoa > Chordata > Actinopteri > Cyprinodontiformes > Cyprinodontidae > Cyprinodon > Cyprinodon tularosa. The sequence goes on from NW_024037946.1 coordinate 253,151, forward strand.
TTAGTAAAACTGCAGCAAGTACCACCTTTAAACTTGTTTTCATTATTGGCCTTTTTAAAACTTCTGCTTTGGGTTTTTTTTTTTTTTTTCAGTTGCAGTTCTGTTACATTACTTTAGTAACATAGTTCATTGCCGGGAACAGTGGAATTATTGTTAGTAATGGTTCTGTACAGTAATATATTAATTTTGTGGACATTACATAGTATATGAAAACTGTTTGTTTATTCTTCTATGTCCATTTTGCTCATCTTGGGAGGATATTTATGTCATATATTTAATATGTTTACATGCAAGTAATTCATTACTTTATTTCTTGGTTTTTTGTGTATTTTTTTTTGTTCTCCAGGATAGAGAGATTGTGGAGAGATGTATTTGGAGTAGTTTTGGATCTGCTCTACACTACATTCTGCTACCTAGAGGCAGAAGGCCTACTCAACCCGGACAATTAGATGCAGCTGTATGTACCACTCTGGGCCTTTCTTCCACAAATTAACAGACATCTTTAGTTGTTCAACCATGGCTGGAACCACCATTGGCTGCACACAAAGAGGAACCAATCACCATACCTTCTATGGTCTCAAAACCAGCGTGAGGATGAAGAGGCCTACCAGGTTTGTAGAAGAAACAAATCTCAATGTTTCTGTCACAAGACTAAAAGGACCTAATTGAAATGAAGGTCAAAACACATGAACTAAAGCTATCAGGGGGCATGTAGGATTATTTAGCTGACCCAACATTTGTGTTTATCTTGGTTATAGTATTAAATTAGCTTTAGTTATACTTTAGACTTAAAACACTTATTAAATTAGGGCCCATAACTGTGTGTACAACACACATGGATCTGTGTTGTTATTTAGCAAGCTTTAGCAAATGCCATTTTAGTCTCAAGTGCTGAGAATTTATAAAAATTTACTCCTACTTTCAAATGTAAGTGTAACGGCAAGCTAAGAATCACTCTTACTCTCCGTTTAATATAAGACCGCTCCAGAAGTCTCTCAGGTGGTTAGGAGCTACCAGTAGGGGCTTGTGATGGACTGTAGAAACAGAAACGTGCAAATAATTCAGGACAGGAAGAATGTTTTTAAATTATTTGAAGTAGCGTACTTAATTAGATGGGGTCAGACATGAATAATCTTTATCGGCAAGTTACTGATGGATGTCATCTCACCACTAACTTTATGAAGCAATGCATTTTCAGCTATATTGAAGGGACATCAATAGTCCACAATTATGCCATTTACAGGTCCAAACACTGTCATGCATTTGATCGACTTCCCAACAAGACTCCTGTAATCCCATGCAAATAACCTGCATCGCAGAAGCAGTGGGTGCGATTAATGGCACTAATATAAAGATAAGCCTTCATTTCCAATGTAGCCTATGTACATAATGTATTCTCCTAAATATTGTTTTTGACAAATGTCTGTTGAATATTACCTCCTATTAGGTATTTCATCAATGTGAATTTATCTCAGAATATTCTTAAATAAGGAAAGCTATTCAGTGATTGGTGTTTGGCTACATCATCATCCACAATCCTTTTTGGGCACATCAAAGTGTCAACTTTTAAGCATATCTTTTAGCCTAGAAACTTTTTTTTTAAATTAAGTCAACTCTTAGCAGTGTTCTTACAAGTAATTCTGAAAAGCTTGATGAATATGGGTCCAGATTTTTTAAATATTAGATGTCCAAGAGTAAGAATTGATTTTTATGTAATATATGGATAAAGTTTTGTACTAAGGCCATTATTAAGATGATGTCCAACATACTGTGTAAAACAGAACAGGCTTGTAAGTAATGATCATTATTATAATAACATTTAATTTACCTATTCCCTAAGCCCAAGATGACATGCTGAAATGTATTTTTTTGTCTACAGCCGAAAGGTACTCACTTTACTGTCATGGCAAAAGAAAGAAAACCAACATTTAAAAAGAAATCACATTTTTAATAAGCAAAATTCAGGTGATTTTTCTTTTATTAAATGATTCAAACACAATCATTCTGAATTCATCATTGCAGCAGTATTACAAAGCTCAAAGATTAATGTTTAAGTTGAAGACTTTTTTCTTGGAATCAGAATTAAGGGTTTATCAATGATTTTTTTGAAAAAGATCTACCTAAACAGGGCAAGTGTTATGGTATTTCCACCCAATGTCTGTCTATTCTTCTTTACAACATGACCCTCAATTGACAGTTACTATTGATGGGTCAATGAGGCATCTTAAAGCCAAACTGTATTGATGCTGCGTTGATACTGTCTGAATACTGACACCTGTTGGACATTTAAGGACACTACAGGCAGCTGATTTGACACACTAAACTGAATTGATTTGATGACCTAGTACAGTGATATCATTTTAGTTATATTGTATTATTATGTTTAAATTGAGAATATCTTTGATGTTTTTAGATGCAGCCAATAAATTATCTAAACATACGCCATAAGGAGAAAATTTATGGTAAATGTGAATGAGGATGCTTGTGGACTAGGATTTTAAATCAGTTTTTAAAACAATAAGTGCAGTAAATACAGTGAGTAAACTAAGAGTCAATTTGAAATTAACTTTAATTCAGATAAGTTGAGTGATAATAGAGGAAAAGGATGACACAACGAGAAAATTAAAAATGCAATAGCTGAAACGTTCCTATTCCTTTTGCTGCTCCAAAGTTTTTGATCATTTTAATGATAAACTACAAAAGATGAGAATTTTTTTTTAGCAGATGCATCATGTTGACAGATACATTTTTAAACACAGTTTAGTGTGTCAGTCAGTTAGAAACAACTCCTGTAGCAGTCACAGTATTTTCTTCAAATGACATGCACCAACACAGCGTTTTGCTCTATGGGCACCGACGCATCGAGGTTGCTGGACCCATCACTAACAGTAAAATATTTCTTAAATTAATTGCAAATCTCTTTTAGGTTGACATGGACTTTGGCATTGACTGGGAAGGTCCACATGGTCACCACCCTGAAGGAGTGCCAGTGCCAGATGTTCAGGTTCCACGGCCCTTGACTGAAGGAGAATTGCAAAGACTACCAGATCCACAAGGACCTTTTTCTAATGTTCTGAATGTTTACAGTGAAGCAATTACCACACTGACAGACATATTTGGAGAGGTTTAAAAATTTCATTTTTTAATTTTAGTATGTTCAGACATTTAAGTTAAAGTTAAAGTAAGAGTAAAGTTAAACTAAGTTAAAGTTAATTATCAACATTTGTTGATAATAACCAGAACTAATGTCACATTTGATTTTGTATGTTGCAAAACCATAGCTGAACAGAAGGGTCTTAAAAGTATAAGGCAGTTTTCATATTTGCCAAAATTATTCTGCTCACATTTGAAATTGTTTCACGAATTTACGATGACCAAGTGTGTTGAGCTTAAAAAAAAAAAGAAGTTAAGTCAGTAATTAATTTGCAAAATGTTTTTATTAACAACTATGCCTTGTGAGCATGCATGCACAAGAAAGGTGCCTCACACAGAGTGGTCTGGTATTCAAAAATAAAATATCGTGACCTCCATATAACTAAATGAAAAGAATAATTTGTCTGTATCTCTACCAGCGCTTTGAACAAATACAATTAAATGATATCTGAACTTGCTGTGTCACTGTTTCTATTAGGGCTTGTGAACAGATAAAACTAAAGAGACCTGAACCTTTGTCTCTATCAGTGCTCAAATCTGACCGAATCCAGAGTAGGAGGAGGATATGCTTGCCATCAGGTCATCAACAAAGTCTTCATAGCTGGTTACGTTCTTTGACAGCTTCAGAGTCAAAAAACAAGTTGATGATTGTGGTAGGGCACAATTGATGAGTTCCACCTCCAAGTTTGAGGAAACCACACCCCAGCCAGTCCAGAATGTGAGCAAATTCTTTAGGACTTCCGGAGTGCCTTACAAAAAATACGAAAGGGAAAAAAATTTGACACACACACATACACTGACATTCACATACTACATAGAGCGAGTCTTACTCCAGAACAAGGGCAACGTACCATCTTCTATAAATTTCCGGAGGAAGGTCATTACTCTGCAATGGTCCTCCAAAGCGATTTTTGTCCTCATTGATGCCCCTCATCCCTTGGGGCCATTTTGATTTTTTTCCCAAAACCCATCTCCCAAAACATTTAAAAAATTTTAAGTTATTTAATATGAAATTAGTTTCAAAACCCCTGACAGATTTTAACAGTTTACCAAAAATAAACAAACCTGTTTTTTTCACGACTAAAAAAGGCCACAAAAAAGTTTTTTTTTTCCTCAAAATGTGCGGTGCCCCTATGGTGCGGTGCGCCCTATGTTTTTTGTAACTCCCGAATTTTGAGCCCACCCTCATTGAGGAGATGATGAAAAAGGGCTGAATGTAAGGAGACCAGGGTTTTTTTTTCCACTCATCACCATCGCTTTTAAAATATGTGACTCCTGCGGGGCCCATCTACAGTGATGTAAAAAACATGGGGAAAAAAAATTAACGCTGTCTTGCTGTTAAACCGTTTCGACATCGGTGTGAACCGGCCCCAAAGGCAGGTGCAGCAGAAGAGCAGTTTAAAAATCAAAGTCAATGGTTGACGCGTGTATAGGTGCAGAAAAAGGGGTCCCCGCGCGCTTTTTTGAGCAGCAGGCGCTGCGTCGGGAGCGTTTAAGCTCTGCGCACCCCCAAAACGCGCTGCTCTTGCTCAAAAGGAAAATTTTTGGGGAATTTTTTGGGCTGCGGGGCCCACGCCGCATCCCCCAAACAGAGAAGCTAAATCTGGGAGCTGACAGCGAGACAGACACACCCTCGGGAATTGACAAATGATATTAATGAAAATAAAAAAAAGGCGGGAGGGGATGGGAGAGTTTGGAAAGCGGGCCTGGGGCAGGTGTTTGTGGGGGAGCCCAGGGGGTTTTTTTTCCATGCATTCACCTTTCGCGGGCGGGCCCCATTCTCACAGCCGATGGAAAAAAAAGGTGAATCAAATAAAACCTGTCCCTCCCCCGGTTACCCCGGGGGGTTTCTGACAAAGGAACCCCCAACCACTCGACATCAGTGTGACGCGGGGGGTTCAAAGTACAGAAAGGGGCGCGAGGGGCGTGGGAGCGATGGAGACAAAGGGGAGACCACATTTTCCCGGGATAAGTGGAAGGCAGCCCCGGGGCCCAAATTTTACGCCACCTTTTGGGCGGATGGATTGTAGATGCTTGGACAAAACGTGTCTGCGGGGCTCGTTTTTCAAGCTTTAGAAAAACCCGGGCATTTTTTTCTGGGGAGCCGCCCCCCTGCAGGGGAAAGTGCCCTCTGACAGGAAGGGGGGGGAAAATTGGCATGTTTAAAATTTAGCCAGCTGTTTTATTCGGGAAACAGAGGATAGGGATTTTGATGGGTTTGTTTAAATTTAACTTTGAATAAATACTTAAATTTAAACACAATCAAAAACTCAGTTTTGCCCCCCGCTCTTTTTTTTTCTACCTAAAAAACTTAATTAAAACAGCACCCTCGGGCGGGTCTCCCCCTTTCCCCGCGGCGGCGGGCAGGTTTTTTTTTTATCAAAATAATCTAAACCCTTGCACCCCATATTGCTGTGATCAGTGGGAAAAATTTAGTTTTAATATGTTTTTTTTTTTTTTTTTTTTTTTTTTTTTTTTTTTTTTTTTTTTTTTTTAACTTTATTTAATTTCCCCCCAAAAATAAAAAACTTTTGTAGAAGATTTGGTCAAAAATCAAAAACAATATCAGCACTACTCTCACTTTTTATATAAGAGCCCCACCCTTGATTTTCTATGTCCATAGAAATTGTCCGTTAGAGTCCTTTTTTAACATTCCACTCCCAGTTTTTCCTTTGGTCCCCCCTTTCCCAAATGTTTTTTTGTAAAAAATTTGAATGGCTTCCCATCCATGTAATGCCCAAAAGGTCAAAATCAGAGTCCATGACTTTGCTATTAACGATTTCCTTTAAAGAAATGGAGGGGGGTTTCACATCCCCACCCATTTAAACCATAAGGGCCCTTTTTCCTTGCAACATTAACAGTGATTTTATAACATGTCATTTTTTTTCTGTGATTTAGGAATATTCCCAGAAAACATATCAGGGGGTTTTTCCCTGACACAATTTGACCAAAGCTGTAAATTTTTGGGGCACATACTTTTTTTCCCAAAAAATGACTGAATGAAAATCACTTTTCCCAAAAACAGTAAAAACCTGGGCCCACAGAAATTTTACATTTGAGGCAATTTGAAGAATTTCCCCGCTTGTACTTGCTAAAAATATAAGGAAAATATATAAAATTATCCCAAAATGTTATACTGCATTTTTTTAAAACTGTTACAGACGAAATTTTTAGATGAGGAGCAGGATTTTATCCCAAAAAAATTGCGTCCCTTATTTCACTTTTAAGTAAATTTTCCCCAGGATTTCCCCCAACCATGCCAGTTTGCCCCAAATTTAGCTGATAAAATCTCGGGAATAGAATTTTGATAAAAAAAGGTTTGTGGCCCCCTATTTTCAAAAGGGAAACCCTTTTTCCAGTCTATACGTGTCTGTTGGGTGTATCAATGTTTTTTTGCTTCCTTCATTAATAAGGCCCTAACTTGAAAAATATTTATAGAATTTTTCCTTTATTTGATAACCCGTACTGTGTTTTTAAAAAAACAAACGATTTGAATCCCCCAAAGTTCAAAGAGACCAAAAATTTCCCTAATTATGCCTGCTTTAGGGCCCAAACCCAAAAAAAACTCGAGCCTTTTGTCTCGGGGGCAGGAGATCTGGGTTGTCTAAAAAAGTGTTGAAAACCATTTTTTAAGCCGGGGGGGTTTTAAACCCCTTAACATTTTTCCCCAGCTTTTCCCATGCCCAAAAAGAAAATTACTTACAATGATTATCCTTCTTTTTTGGGTGGCAAGCGTTAAAAAACCGTCTTCCTACATGTTACAGGGGGAGCAGGTTTTACATAAAGTTTCAATTTTAAACCAAGGTGAATCAGGGGCCCCATGTATCCAGGCAGAAATGATTTTGGCTTGAAACAGATAGAGCTTTTTTTTTCGGGGTTTGGTAACCCCCCCCCCCTAAAGCTCGGGGAATTTGTAAAAACTCAAATTTTAAATTTTTGGGTTTTTTTTCCTTTCCTGCCCAGATAAGTCAAACCTTTGCTTTATTGAAAACCCTTAAATGTCTTTCTATTTCAAAATTTTACAAACAGAAAGGGCGTGGGGAATATATTTTTTTTAGGAAGGATGGACCATCTTAACAAATTTACCCCCCAAGGGAATGATTTTGGAAGAGCCCTCCATTTTGTCAGCTTTCTAAACCAAACCACGAGTCGGGCCCCACGATATTTTCCCTTATAACTTGGTTAAGGGTTGGTTTTAACTTTGTTTCCCTAAGTATACAAACCCGATGGGGCCCATCCAAAGGGTTTAATAAATTTAGGTTCCCCCCCCCCCGCCAAGCTTTTTCGGGTCTTTTATAACAGATTTTCAAATTTTCCTTTATACCCCCAGTTTATGTGACCAAAATCCTTAAAAAATTTAATCCCCCCCCGGGAAAAGAATCTTTTGGTTTTGTCAATGTCAGAAGAACGTCATTGCATAAAGCAGTTTTTTGTGCTTTTTTTTCCCCCAATTTTGACCCCTTTGAAACATCTGGATTTTGTCAAATTTCCATGCAAGAGGCTCAAGGGCCCAGAGCAAACAAGAGTGGTGAGAGTGGATTTACCTTGAGCTGTCCCTCTTCCCCTTTTTGGGAATGGGGAAAAACAGACCATTTGTTTTAAAACAAAAAGCTATTGGAGTGTTTTATATTATTCTAATCCATCTCATAAAAAACGGGGCCAAACCCCAAAACTTCTCATAATTTCAAACATATATTCCCCCTCCCAAAAAAATCAACGCCTTTTCCCGCTTTCCCTAAAAAAAACCAACCCTGGAATTTTGGGAAAAGGGTTTAGAATGGTAATATTTAAAAAAGGGGTCTTTTTATTTTAATACAATTCCCCCCTTAATAAAACCCGTTTGGTCTGCATCTACAATCGAGCATAAAACTTTTTTTAACCTTTGGAACTTTAAAAATTTTGAGAGTTTTTTATTTCCCCCCACCTAAAAAAGGTGATAGGCCTATAGGGTTAACATAAAATCAGGATTTTTTCTTTTTTAGATTTTGTTTTATATTAGCTCTGTACAAAGTCTCTGGGGAGTTTTAGTTCCTCGAACGATTTGTTGGAAAAATCTCCCAAGCAGCCCAAACTGCCCAATTTTTTTCCCCTTTATTACCTTTAAAAAAATCCCTTGGGAAAACCCTCTGCAACCCCGGGCTCTTCCCCGGGCTGAAGTGCAAAAAATAGCTTTATCTATTTCCCCTGCGTTATGGGAGAATCCAGCAAGTTAACCTGCTCCCCCAAAAATTTGGGGAAAAAGTTAAATCATTTAAGAAAAATCCGGGGTAACCCGGGTTGTCATTTTCAATCTCAGAGGGTATACAAAAATAGCGTAAAAAATCTTTGAAAAACTATCATTTTTTCTTACGATTTTCCATTTTTCTTGGGGGCCATTTTTAAACAACAATCGCCGTGAAAAAAAGATTTTGCAGGGGGCATTTTTTTTCAAGATGAGCCAAATATCGGGTTTGGTTTGGGTTTGCCGATTTAAAAAGTCTTTGTTTAGCAAAAAGAATATCTTTTTCACCTTAATCATTTTAGATTTTGGGGAGCTGTCCCCAGGCTTTTTTAAATTTATTTAATTTTTTTCTGTTTAGATTTAGTTTTCAGTAGAATTGATTTTCCCCAAATTTTTTAATATTATTCCCCAATTCCCAACTTTCCTTTCCTTTAAACGTTTTCCCTTTTTCCTTTTTGACTTGTGTATGAGATAATAAAACCCCGGGGAAAAAACTTTATAAAATATCCCATAAAATCTCCCAATCAAAATTTCTTTACTATCATTAGTTTCTAGATAAAATGTTGTTTGTTCATTAGGGAAAAGTACAAAAATTTTTCATCCCAAAAAAGATATGTGCTCATTCCCCCAAAAAAGAAAACCCCCCCCCTGATCGATCCAATATGTCTTAAAGCTGCATAACCAGTGCTTTCCGGGGGGTGGTCAGAGGGCCAAAAGGGGGGCCTTTTATTTCCCCCTGTGTAACTAGCTGACAAATACTTTTGGATACAAAAATGTAATCTATACGAGATGCCGAAAAAGTGTGGCTGAGAGTGAAATGTAAAAATTTTTTTAGAAAAAATGGGTTGTAGATCGCCCGGTTTCCCCCCAAAATTGACTCTTTCAGAACTTGAAAAAGGGGCCCCTTTTAATTTTTTTTCCCAAAGTAATTGTTTATGGTTTAAAACTGTCCATTAGTGGGCACAAAAACCAAATTAAGTGCCTTTCTAAAATAATATTGTTTCCCGTCCCAAATCCCCTAACTGAGTAAATAATGTTTAAAAAACCCCCATCTTGCACATTGGGGGGATATACATTAGCTAGCAGAATACCCCCTCTCCATTTTAATTTCCCTTTAACAATTTTATATCTTTTCATTATCCTTTGGGAGTAAACTTGAAATTTAAGGGGAAAATTTTTTTTGTTTTGAGGGGAAATAATTACCCCTCTCTTATTCGTAGAAAAGGACGAAAAGAATATTTGTCCCACCCAATCTCTGCAATATTTTTTGTGCTCATCATCGGTCAAGTGGGTTTCTTGCAAAAAAGCAATATGAATCAAATCTTTCTTTAGAGAGTTCAATATGGCCTTTTTCTTTATCACATTGTTGGACCCTTTAACATTCCATGTACTTAACTTAACTGACATGTCTCAAAATAAATATGAAAATTTGTGTGCCGTTTCCAAAATTAACCAAATTTTTAGTTGACCAGTCTGTAACAATTAACAGTGAATTACCATACCAACCAAGAACAGTGATTCCAGGCAAAACTAGAACAAAAGGCCTGGAATCATTATCCCTCCCCCTCCCCAATCCCACCCAAAACAAAATAAACATAATATACTGTTCTAGATGTACTTTTAAAAAGTACAGCTGTAGTGGAAAAAACAGAAACTTTACTTCCCGCACTGGAAATATCAGTCATAATTGCACAATGATACTTAGCCCATTAACCACAGTATAGCAAGCCCCATGTTATTCATTCATAGCTATCGTTATGTAAGACTTTGTACCTTTACAGTTTTATCTGTTGTTTTATGAAGTTCCTTGCAACTTGTCCACATAGTTCTTAATCTCCTCCGCGGTCCTGAGAGAATGGTTGGTGCCATCAGGGTTGAATATCTTGATAGTAGCTGGATACAAAAAGGCATATTTTACCCCGGCCTCACGAAGCGTTCTGCGCGCTGTCGCTGATTCCCTCCTCTTCTTCACCACCTCCGCGGAGAAATCCTGATAAAAGGAGACTTTGCCTGCCGGCGTGCTCACGTTTCCTTTGATCCTCGCAGCCTGGAGAATCTTGCACGTGTCGGTATAGTAATGCATTCGTACCAGGACGGCGCGTGGACCTTCCTTCCCGATGAGCTTTACTGGCGGTCCCGTGCGGTGTGCTCTATCAATCATCATGGACTCCTCCAGGCCCAAAACCTCTGGAATCCACTTTTCAAAAAACTTCACCGGTGCGTCACCCTCCACTCCCTCTTTCAACCCTATAATCCTCACGTTTTGTCGGCGGCTCTGGTTCTCAAAACTGTCCAGACGCTCCATTGCCTTTTTCAGCTGGGTCTCGAGAGCGCAAATGCGCGGATCGTTTGCCGCTGTGACATCTTCCAAATCCGAAACCCGCTGCTCCACAGCCTCCACCCTTTCTATCAATGTGTCGAATTTCTCCGTGAGTTCGTTCATAGGTTTTATCACACCTGCCAGTTTGTCATCCAACATTTTTGAGATGTTCTCTGTCACCCCGGCCCACAATGTCAATTTCGCGCTGCACACCTGTTTCATCTTCGGCATCGCCCATAGGTTTGTTCTCAACGCCATGGCTAGCTACAGCGTCACTGCTGCCAGCTTTAGCTTTACCTCCTCTTTTGCCCATTTCTCTCTTTTTGCTTTGACCAGGCGTTGCAAAAAAATCATCCAGCGACATTATAGAACTTCAGCTAGCCACTCGAGGCACTTTTATTTTGGTGAAGGAGCTTAAGTATATATTTTAACAAAGTCCAGTGCGGAGCCAAAAAACTCACGTCTGCTCAGCTCGGCGCATCACGTGACCCCCCTTTTAATATGTTTTTAAGTGAGAAAGTCCACCTGAAAACTTAATAATTGCAGTCAGTTCATCCAGATTATCTATTTCTGTCGGAGGCGCTCAGACCCCCACATACCAGCGGTGCACCGAGAGTAGAAATCCCTTCAACAGCAGCCTCTAGGCTGGGCAGCCTCCGGGTTCACGCGATGGCTGGCAGGTGTTTTTCATCTAAATAATTTAAACTGCAGGCACCAGGATACCGGTAATAAAAGCGAACATATTCCGTCGGCAGGTTTCAGGATTTTAAGATAATTTAGGAGTGACCACAGCGCTGTGTCATCTGCGATGTGTCTGTCTCACGGTCAGCTCCCAGGTTTGATTAATACTTTGTAATAAATACATGAATAAAGCACAGTCATACTCAGTTTTGCCCCCGCTGTATTTTTAAATACGCAGTAGAGGTATTTAAAGGTAGTAGAGGACATGTACCTGTTAAATACAGAAATGGGACACATAACTGAGAGTGCGCCTTTTAGTACGGTGCGCCTTATGGTCGTGAAAATACGGTAAGATGTAAGATGCACATAAAGGAAAAGAAATGTATTAAATATAACAAACGTATTTGCATTACTTGTGGCGTGATCTCTGCATTGCAGGCCCTTGGGAATAGGAGTAGCACAGCATCTGGTCTGGAGCTAAAAAACTCCCAGACACCCGTGTCTTTCAGGCCTCGCTGGATTTGTTTAACCTGTTTGGTCGTCCGTCCAAGAACCTTTCAAATTAAACAAAAGCACTGGGGTCTCCTAGGACACATTTACACGCTTTATATTCTAAAACTCATCCATCTCTAGAAAGATCCATCCATCTTACAGTAAATGTAATAAAAACCTGTTTTACCCAACATTAGATTATCCAAATACACCTTTTGTTTACCCTCCTTTAAAACCCTCTGCTATGTTGTGCATTCAACAGTTTCAAAAGTAAAACAAAAAAAGTAAATCAAAACTAAGCCGAAAGAATGTTTCAATATTGTAGTTTGTTTTGAACAATAATTCAGACTTGTTCAGGTGGTTGATGGCAGGTGGCAGGAATGACCTGCGTCCATCTTCAAACTGATTTAAAGCCTCTCACTGAACACTCCAGTATCTCATCAGTTTTGTGTAGAGGGTGTGATGAATCCTCCATCATTAGAAGCTTGTGCAGCATTTTTTCTGGACCATCAGCATTAGTGTGCACAGCTATCCCAGCACAAAAGCAGTTACTGTAGACCCCAGGTCTTTAAAATACAGGATTTTTTTCTGTAAAAATATAATAGTCTACAAGGGATTGCTCATAGTTTTTACATTGTGTTCTCTGTTATCTTTATTATGGGCCAACATTATAGTCATCGGGTAGAGTATATTTCCCTAAACACCTGCATTCTTTGACGTTGCTCCCAAATACAAATAGAAATACCACACTTGTTTTCTTTTAATGGCCAGAGAAAGCAGAATTCAGGCTGAATTATTAGGGGAAAAACAATCCATTTAGCACGCCTGAGGATAAAAAAGATAATAAAAATGTATTCAGTAAAAATCTTAAAGCATATTTACAAACCAAATTAATAATAGAAAACTGTATAGATTTTTCTTGGCCCATATATATGCCTAAATATTTAACAGAAAAAGTATTTTCCCAAGAAATAAACTCCCACTTAACCATTAGTTCTAATTCTAATTTTGACCCCGCCTCAACATCTTTATTAATAGTTTTGCTAAACATAGCCCAGCATCACAATAGCACTTTAGTTAGACTTTTCATTGCCCCTTCATGGAAAATGGGTTTGTGTGACTTTAAATAAGGGTATCAACTTTTTTTTATTCAGTGACTGACATAATGTAATTCAAGTAATCAACTAAGTATTTATAGCCTTCTGTCTTTTAGGCAGCAGTTTTATACAGATTGTCCCATAGCGGCTTAAACACAATTTTACAACAATGTCCTCCTTTCATGCTAAAATCTGATTTTACCCAGTTTGGTTTGAACACATGAACTTTTCAGCAAATCCCGACACACTGTTTTCCACACACGAATACCTATGGAAATCCAATGGATTTTTGTGTTGAGTAGAAAGCTGTGTGTAAAGATACAAGACAAAAATTTGATTGTTACCGTATTTTCACGACCATAAGGCGCACCGGACTAAAAGGCGCACTCTCAGTTATGTGTCCCATTTCTGTATTTAACACACACATAAGGCGCACCGGACTATAGGGCGCGTTTTTTATATACAGGTACATGTCCTCTCAGGTGGATTTTCCCACTTAAAAACATATTAAAACTACTTTATTCCCACTGATCACAACAAATAAAGCTGCAAGGTGTATTTATTACAAAGTATTATTCAAACCTGGGAGCTGGCCATGAGAGACACATCGCTGATGACACAGGGCTGTGATTACTCCTCTGATACAATTTATTGACGCATAAATTAACTTAAAACATAGGCAGGATAATAATCTGGATGAACTGACTGCAATGATTAAATTTTCAGGTGGACTTTCTCACTTAAAAAGATTTAGATTATTTAGATGAAAAAACACCTGCCGAGGTGAGCCCGGATGCGCCGCGGCCCAGAGCCTGCTGTTGAATTAAGTTTTCAGGTAGAAAAATAGAGCGGGAGCAAAACTGAGTTATAATGATAAACTGTTTCTGAATTAAACAGCTGCGCTAAATCAGACATGCCAGTTTCCCCTTCTTCTTCGTTTATTGACGCATAAATTAACTTAAAACATAGGCAGGATAATAATCTGGATGAGCTGACTGCAATGATTAAATTTTCAGGTGGACTTTCTCACTTAAAAAGATTTAGATTATTTAGATCAGTGGTCTCCAACCCTGGTCCTCAAGATCTACTGTCCTACAGATTTTAGATGCATCCCTGCTTCAACACAGCTGAATCAAATGAATGGCTTGAAAAGGTAATCAATCATTTGATTCAGCTGTGTTGAAGCAGGGGAAATCTGTAGGACAGTAGATCTTGAGGACCAGGGTTGGAGACCACTGATTTAGATGAAAAAACACCTGCCGAGGTGAGTCCGGATGCGCCGCGGCCCAGAGGCAGCTGTTGAATTAAGTTTTCAGGTAGAAAAATAGAGCGGGAGCAAAACTGAGTATGATTGTGCTTTATTCATGTATTTATTACAAAGTATTAATCAAACCCCTCAAAGTCCTCATCCTCTGTTTCTGAATTAAACAGCTGCGCTAAATCCGACATGCCAGTTTCCCCTTCTTCTTCGTTTATTGACGCATAAATTAACTTAAAACATAGGCAGGATAATAATCTGGATGAGCTGACTGCAATGATTAAATTTTCAGGTGGACTTTCTCACTTAAAAAGATTTAGATTATTTAGATGAAAAAACACCTGCCGAGGTGAGTCCGGATGCGCCGCGGCCCAGAGCCTGCTGTTGAATTAAGTTTTCAGGTAGAAAAATAGAGCGGGAGCAAAACTGAGTATGATTGTGCTTTATTCAAGTATTTATTACAAAGTATTAATCAAACCCATCAAAGTCATCATCCTCTGTTTCTGAATTAAACAGCTGCGCTAAATCAGACATGCCAGTTTCCCCTTCTGCGCTGTCAGAGTCACTTTCCGTGCAGCGCGGCTCCTCAGAAATAATGCCTGCTTTTGCAAAAGCTTGAAGAACAGAGCCAGCAGACACGTTATTCCTCGCTGCTTCTGCTGCACCTGCTGGGTCCGGTTCACACCGATGTTGAGCGGTTGAACAGCGAGCACAGGGTTAATTTGTTTCCCCATGTTTTTCACATCAGCTGTGAGATGGGCACGAATGGAGTTACAGATTAATGGTGATGAGTGGAAAAAAAACAGCTGGTCTCCTTACATTCAGCCACTCTTTCATCATCTCCTCAATGAGGTGGTCTCAAAAGTCGCAGTTACAACACACATAGGGCGCACAGCACCATAGGGCGCACCGCACATTTTGAGGAAAAAAAAAGACGTTTAAGTGCGCCTTATAGTCGTGAAAATACGGTATGCTAAAATGGTCTGTAAGCAGCTGGAAACTGTACTACAATTGTCAGTTTTGATTATTGGTTGCCCCTTCATGTAATTAGTGGCCTTGCTTTGTACTTGAGGGTGCATTACAATGTTGAACCAGTAGATGGCAGCAAAAGCCTGTGTAGGCTTAGCAGCCAGAGAGCCCCATGAAACCATGAGAATTTCATGCCTTGTATAACTGCAAACTTTTGGACTAGTCTTTTCAGAAGACATGATGTACTGCAAAAATTCTGCTTACTTTTAATTATCACAAATTTAATTTTGTAAACTAAATTTTGTAAACAAAGAACAGAAGTTAGAGTGCAATTGCATTCAATATCATTGGATCAAAATTGCAGATATCAATACAAATATACACTACTGTACAGTTGCAAACAATATGGAGAAATCTTTATGCAAACTGTTAATATATAGTAGTAAAGACCTAAATGCCAAAATGTAGGCGCAGAGTCTTCTTGGTTGCAAAGTCACTAATCAAATCTTTGAAATCTAGTGAGCGACCTTCATCAAACCTGACAAGAGGAATAGAAGCTGAAACAGGAAATAAAGCAGAAAGTAAAAAATTATTTATTGTTTACTTGTTTTGAACTCTCTGCGGTATATTCAGATCATTTTCTGAAGCCTCCACCAGACACCAAAGACTAGTACAAATAAAAAAAACTACTATCTTCTTCTTCTTATTATTATTATTATTATTATAATGATAACAGTATAATATTGATGAAGGCAATATGTAGCAATAATAAGGATATATAAATTTTAGTCCTTACATTTGAAATATACCTACTTCTATATGCTTGCTTCTTTAAAGAAACAAAAGTATCAATTAAAATCTATATTTGCAAAGATATGAATAATTTTGGTAATGATTTAATTCTTATATCATGTGGGCTTGGTTTTATATGTGTGACAACCTCAGAACTTTGGACCCAATATTTAAAGCAGACTGATCAGGACAATTTTACACACAAGCTTAATTAATAAAGTTAATCAAGTTTGGGAAAACCAGCAGAATCCAGGGAATCATTCCAAAAACAAAATGTACCAAGCAGACAAGGGCAAGGCAAAGACTTGAATACCCAAAGGCAGAAAACAGGTCAGAATCAGAATCACAGAAAACTTACTTGAACACTAGATTTACTCTCACAAAACAGCTCGAATAATCTGGCGCTGATTGTAGGCAGACAGACAGCATAAATAGCAGAGGGGACCAGGTGGAAACAATAAGTGTTAATGAGCCACCGGGCCAATTAGACAGGTAAACAGGAGTAAGGGAAACTGCCAATCATCAGCGCCAAGACCATGACTTTATGATAAAACCCACCAACTTAACAATGAAATAAAAACACTCATCTCTAATTTTCTATCAAAAGAAGAACATAATCACTTTCAAATATAGTTGATTGGAACTGAAGCATAGTCAGCAAAGTTAATTCTGTCTGAGACTCTGCCCATACTAACTAAGTGAGCTAAGTCACTACAGATTGTGAGTTGGAAATAAATGACAGTGTTCATAAGTCTTAAAATCCTCTGCTGTGTCTACTGTTACTCCCTCCCAGAGCTCTGCTTCACCTGTGTGTATTCTTACTGCTGCTTGGCGCTGTCGGCTCCATCATGCAGCTGTATGTTTCTCAATACAGTACCCCTCAGGTTCCTTACAGTTTTTCCATCCAAAATTTACAAATTTTCTATACCTGCTTGTCTGTTACAGTCAATGAGGATCCCATGATTATCTTCAGATCTCTGATGCCGTACAAGCCGATCTGTTTGAAAAGTTTAGAGAGGCCTGTAGGTGACCTCAGACGTGCAAGTTTGGACATGTAAATGTAACATTTACTCTTCCCTGTAATAATTTGCATTAGAAAATAGTCCCTGTCTGTTCCTGTTCTCTTTAATGTTTTAGTATTTCTTTGTTCTGTTATTTTTTAAAGAATAAACAGTTGAACCTGTGGCCAGGTTAGTGGGTTTTTTTCAGCCTTTTTATTGTCATTACACTGTCACAAGTACAGAGCAACAAAATGAACTCTCTGCATGTGAGCCATCCCCTTGGGCAGTAATGGGCTGCCCTTGTGCGGTGGCCGAGGAGCAGTGTGGGATTAAGTGTCTTGCTCAGCGATGCAGAGTGGCAGTCTGTGGGATTGGTGCTTAAACTCAGAACCTCTGGATTCCAATGCCCTAACCACTAGGCCTCCCCCTAACAAGAAAACTGAATTGAACTTTGATGTCTCACACTGGAGAAATTTACCTCTGCATTTGACCCATCTCTTGGGGAGCATACAAGGGCAAGGCAAAGACTTGAATACCCAAAGGCAGAAAATAGGTCTGATTTAGAATTACAGAAAACTTACTTGAACACTAGATTTACTCTCACAAAACAGCTTGAATAATCTGGCGCTGATTGTAGGCAGACAGACAGCATAAATAGCAGAGGGGACCAGGTGGAAATGATAAGTGCTAATGAGCCACCGGGCCAATTAGACAGGTAAACAGGAGTAAGGGAAACTGCCAATCATCAGCGCCAAGACCATGACTTTATGATAAAACCCACCAACTTAACAATGAAATAAAAACACTCATTTCTAATTTTCTATCAAAAGAAGAACATAATCACTTTCAAATATAGTTGATTGGAACTGAAGCATAGTCAGCAATGCAACAAAGTTAATTCTGTATGAGACTCTGCCCATACTAACTAAGTGAGCTAAGTCACTACAGATTGTGAGGTGGAAATAAATGACAGTGTTCATAAGTCTTAAAATCCTCTGCTGTGTCTACTGTTACTCCCTTCCACAGCTCTGCTTCACCTGTGTGTTTTCTTACTGCTGCTTGGCGCTGTCGGCCCCATCATGCAGCTGTATGTTCCTCAATAGAGTAACCCTCAGGTTCCTTAAAGTTTTTCCATCCAACATTTACTAATTTTCTATACCTGCTTGTCTGTTACAGTCAATGAGGATCCCATGATTATCTTCAGATCTCTTGTGGATAATTTAAATCCTGATACAGTACATGCCGATCTGTTTGAAAAGTTTTGAGAGGCCTGTAGGTGACCTCGGACATGCAAGTTTGGACATGTAAATGTAACATTTACTCTTCCCTGTAATAATTTGCATTAGAAAATAGTCCCTGTCAGTTCCTGTTCTCTTTAATATTTTAGTATTTCTTTGTTCTGTTAGTTTGTAAAGAATAAACAGTTGAACCTGTGGCCAGGTTAGTGTTTTTTTTTCAGCTTTTTTATTGTCATTAAACTGTCACAAGTACAGAGCAACAAAATGAACTCTCTGCATGTGACCCATCCCCTTGGGGAGTAATGGGCTGCCCTTGTGTGGTGGCCGAGGAGCAGGGGCTGATCTAGAAAAATATTTATCGGGGGGCGAGAGGGGGGCAGGAATTTTTGAGGGGTGGCAACATATGGCATTTCTTTACACTGAATTTAATCACAGTTATCACAGTTTGGTGAGAATAGTATGTACAATAAGTGTTTCATGTGAAACAGTTCATATTAGAAATACATTGTACAATGTGATCTCACTTAATAGGAGATAGAAGAATGATACATGTAACACTACTTCTAGTGGCGCATTATCACAGGAAAGGTATTAAGGTGAGACATAGGTGCTGAGTCGCAGATGTGTGAGATTGACTGTCAGAGAGGCAGCTTTGCAGCATTTGTACAAGAAGAAACTATAGAAAGAAAAAGTTACCCATCAGAGATCTATGGACTGAACTGTACTAAAGTGAGCAGAACTACACAGTAGAAATAAATGGGTCAAGGCACCCAAACAAGGTATCAGACATCCATGTATTGTTTACTCTGAACACACATTTACCCCATTTGTTCCTCAGTAACTTGACATACAGCAGTTAAGGCAACATGAAAGGAACATTTCATGCATGTAAATATGCTGTAGATAGAGCTGCTGTATCAACAAATCAACAAAAAGGCAGGTACTGTATGTTACATCAAAATCTCCACAAATCTGAAAAGAAGCAACATAAAAATACATTTTGCTTCCAGTCTGAAAAAATACAAAACATTTAGTGAGTAGGTTCATACAGGTCATGTCTGGATAGTTTCATACTATATATACAGTATGGGCTGACAAAATTAACGCGTTAACGCAGGATGATTAATTTCTGGAATTAACACGATATTTTTTTTTATGCATTAACGCAGTCCCGCCCTGTATTCCCCACAATTCAATTGTCCGACGTGAGCGAAATGGAGGAATTAGAAGAACCCGTTCGATGGACAGTTAGAGTATTAAAAAAAAACAAAGACGGGACAATAAATAAACATGTTGTAGTTTTCTCACACTGCAAGAAGGACTTTCATTTCACCGAAGCACTTCGACCCTTAAATATCATCTTAACGCCAAGCATTCATTTGTTGGTGCTTCAAATTCAGGTGTTATGACTGGCATGCGTCAAACCACCCTCACTGAACGCATCCAACATTTAGTTTGTTAACAACTGGCTAAAAGATGAATAAATATTAGGTAAAATGACCTCATTTAATTGTTTTAAAGTCAAGTTGTTTGTTTTAAACGAAAAACGTTCCGTTAAACCATCCTGTATTTGCTAAAAAAAAAGGCAAATGCTAAGTTGCCAAAATTGTTGAGAATTAAATTCTTTTTTTGGATTTGTCATTTATAAAAACTAAATGTAATACCCATCTTGCTTATCTTTCTGTTTTGAAAACAGTACACAGAAAATGTGTATTTTTCAAAAATATTTAGGCTTGTGATTAATCGAAATTAATTCAAGAAACCTTGTGATTAATTAGATTAAAAATTTTTATCATTTGAAAGCTCTACTATATATACAAAAAAAGAAACAACACTGATTCATATTAAGCAGGATTTACACCAGTATCACATTTTTAACTTTTAACACTTTTGGTTTTATTAAAGGAAATATCAGATTTTCTCAGGTGCTAAAACAAAATGTAACAGCCCTGTAAACGCTCACCAAAGAGCATAACATAAAGTTGACATGACTATAACAGCTGAATGCGGTGATTTCCATGTTGCTCAGCAGAACGCTTTGCAAATTTATTTAGATCCAATGCCTTTGTGCGTTTTGATTTGAGTACAACCATACTTGATAGTCTCTTTTCTATCATAGTTGACCGCAAAATATGTCTTTATGAGCCTGAGACGTCAGGCCTAACTAACATCATAGTTAGATAAATAACGTTCTGCAACCTGATTTTCATTGATTTTCATCTCAAAATCAGCATTGCAGCTATGCTAGCAACATTGTGCTTTCATTATGATTGAATTTCTCGATAGATAGTTCATCTGTTTTTACCTGTTTCATCCCGTGTCTCCTCTCCCCATGACCCCTGGCTCCCTCACTTTGCCCCATTCAGTTTTCAAAACTAATAAGTCTCAGTCGCTCTCGCGTCATCTCGTGCTGCATTCACTGCAGTCCTACATTGGAAATTAGCGGTCGTAATTCTCAAATTATCCATAATTTATAAGCCTCGTCATCTCTACCGCCAACTAGGGTGGCAGCAGGGGCGGCGAGGCTGTCATTTAGAGTGACATTTGCCACCCTATGCCACCCCAGTAGATCCGCCTATGCCGCGGAGCAGTGTGGGATTAAGTGTCTTGCTCAGGGATGCAGAGTGGCAGTCTGTGGGATTGGGGCTTGAACTCAGAACCTCTGGATTCCAATGCCCTAACCACTAGGCCGCACCACTAAAAAGAAAACTGAATTGAACTTTGTTGTCTCACACTGGAGAAATTTACCTCTGCATTTGACCCATCTTTTGGGGAGCAGTGGGCTGCCACTGTGGGGCGCCCGGATCTTGCTCAGGAACCCAGAGTGCAGGCGGTGGGGACTGAACCAGGTACTTGCAACCTTCTCAGAGCACAAGCGCACTGCTCTAACCACTAGGGTAGATGTCACGGATTGACAGACCAGGGTCCGGTTCCAGACCCACCTGCTGGCTAATCCGACCCAACCTGATTTAAAACATTTATAAATTACCACGTGTTGTTCGATGACAGATTGTAACTTCATTTGTGCCGCTTCTCCTGTTAATCTGGTAAAGCCCTTCGGAGCATCCAGGACCAGACTACATGTGATACACATTAGCCAATGAGCTGCTGTCAGTCTGGGTTGTTGCTGCTGCTACTTTTAGACACAGCAGGTAAACCTGTGGCAAGCCGGGTGATGGGAAAGAAGGAGAAGACGATAAGAAAAGGAGAGCAGAGAAAGTGTGGACTGCTGGAAGAACTACAGTGTACTGGTGACAGAAAAGTGAAATGATGTGCTCAAAGATGACCCTGCACATTTTTAGTATGTTTGGCTCAACCTACTGCGGTGAAGCAGGATTCTCCACCATGAACATAATAAAAACTTAAAAATCAACCCAGGCTCAAAATGAGCACCTTGATATGTGCTTTAGAATGGCTTCATCATCATTCAAACCCAGGTTTAAAGCCTTTCAGGGCAGCATAAAGCCCACTGCTCTCATTCAGCCAGAAAAAAGAAATAAAAAAATTGACGGTCAGTTCAGGTGTTTTATTTAATATGTGAATCAAGAAATTGTCAATATACCAAACTGAATTATTCTCTACTTCAAAAAACACTTTGGATTTAAAAAATGGAAAAATTTTCCTTTTTTATTTTATTTTTCTTAATTTAAAAAGTCAGTGTATAACATGAATGCATAACACCTAATTATATTTTAGTTTAAATTATGTTTAAATTAACGGATCATAATTAAAAAATGTCTCTGGACCTTTACTGGTTGTTGATTTTCTTTATTTCGGACCCTGCTGGTTTTTAATTGGTTACCCCTGCAGGACATCACTCCCTAGTGCTGTCTCTCCCTGCAGTAATGCTGAGTCTCTGGGGAAATCAGGGGAGAAATATCAATACCAGCAAAATCTTATTTTATTTATTTATTTATTTATTTATTTATTTATTTATTTATTTATTTATTTATTTATTTATTTATTTATTTTATCTACAAGACTGTTTATTTTGAAGGAGTCTTATTCTATTACTGAGTCTGTATTGTGATATAAACCTGTGAGTTCAGTTACGCTTTCGCTCAAATTATACAACAGAAAATGCAGAAACTCTCTCCACTACATCTTTGCAGTGTGGTAAACATTCTTCTTCCCTCCAACACTGCTGGGTAAGGGGCATATTAAGATACTTGCAGCTCTCCCTCTAATTGACAGAGAGACACTGCTGATGATTTGAAAGAAAATAGGAAACAGAAGAATAAAAAACAAGTAAAAAAAGAAATAAATAATAAAGCACATTTTGTCAAGATTGAATCTATGATAGACACTAAGCTGAAATATTTATCTGCCTCCTTATTTTATTACTGAATAAAATGCCCCTTTTTTCATGTTCTGCTGAAAATGGTCCCAGATAAACTGTTGGTATCCAAGTTCCCCAAATGTCTGAATAGCAGCATATTAATATTTCATAGTTTTAATATTCAGGGCAGGATGTTGTTTTACTCGAAATTGATTAGAAGAGCAAAGAGAGCAGGGAAACGTTTTCATTAGACGAGCTATTTTCTACAACCTGGGAAAAAAAAATCATGTCAAAAAAAAAAGTCTGACACCCTTTATTTAATGATGCATGTTTACTGTGAGGATTGTAAACATTGTTTAACATCTTACTACTGGTTATAGTTCAACCTTATGGTAGATTTCCTGCCTGCAAGATAAGGTGGGTTACAGCCAGATTATAGAGAAATTAATCACAAATCAGCTTTAGTGTAAAAGCTGCTCTGCTAATAATTTTCATTCAGTAGATCTGAAGTTGATGTCAATAAATTACAACAGTGAATTCAGGGAAAACTTGCTAATATTTTATCCAGTTTTAGTTTTATGATGTTTGATTTGGCCTAATTATTTATTTCATTTGGTAATGTTTGGTGTTAACCCTTATATTATGTTAAGGGTCATTTTGACCCATTTCAGTTTTTGTGTTGATCAAAGTACTGGTTAACCTTTTTTTTTCTTCATGAAATTTGGTGACTTTTCCTCATCTGGGGTCATGAACATGTATGTAAAATCTGGCCAATCTGATGTGTAGTGGAGTGTCTGTGCAGAGTATATATACAAATATGATGTTGTGGGTCCTTTTGACTCGGACACTTTAATGTGGGTAAATAGCCATTCAGGTAAATAAAAATGGCTCTTTGATGTACTTTACTCTTTTCGTTTGCCCCTGAGACCCAGACCCAGGTGTGGTAAGGGAGATAATTTTCTTACACTAGTTCTTGTCACTGCTCTCACGTCATCTATATGAAAAAACTCACCAAAAACTGAGCTCCTGAAGGATTACAGCTGAGTAGTCTTTTTCACTAATTTTGTACTGGGATAATGATGTAGAGCAATAGGTTTCTAAGGCAGAGGATATTTCAGAATCAGAAGACAAAGTTATTGTTGACATACATGATCAATTATCCTACTATGACAAGGATTCAGAGGAAGAGTCTTCTATTATCCCCTCAACAAATGAAAGCCCGGGAATGAGGGAATCATCTTCCGCAAGAGTGACAACATCACCACACCAGAGTTGATGCAGACTATCATCAGCTAATTTGATAAAAACTCCTGGTCCTACGAGATTTGCAATCACAAGAATTGAGGAGATTCCGTCAGCATTTCTCAGAATGCCCATATCATAATATGGGCAGCCTGAGGTGCAAAATCCAGCTATGCATGGAATATGCAAGTATATACTGGAAAGCTACCTGGAGAAAAGCTTAGAAGAATCAGGGGATGTGTGTGATGCTGGATATGAGTGAAGGGCTGCAAGTCATAACATCACTTGTGACAACCTCTATGTCCTACCTCCTTGGAGAAGAACTTCAGAAAAGAAAGCTGACCATGTTGGGAACAGAAGGTTCTTATCATGAATATAATGCAAGCTGATATATCTCTGAACACAAGAAAGGACTTGAAGGCGCAAATGATCCTGGATTATAACTCAACCAGAGGAGTAGTTGACAATCTGGACAAAGTCACAGCAAAATACAGCTGTCAGGGCAAGTCTGCCGGCTACCCAACCAACATAAAGTGGAGACGGGTGAAGAGAAGAGGAAAAGATCCCAGCTCTGTCCTTCCAGAGAGGACAGTAAAACAAGTACATCTTGTGTGAAATGTATGAATTCCATCTGCAGAAAGTAGTTGCATTCTTCCCATTGTGTGGAGAACTTTAAAATTGTTGAATGTTTAAAATATTAGTAACTAGTGAATTTTAAAGGTAAATTTTAAAAAACAAAATTTGTGAAGAGGGAACATTTTAAACCTAAATAAAGTGTGTGAATTAAAACGGTATGGTTTGTCACTTGACTAAATGTTTAAGTAATCTAAAATAAATTGGTTATTGGTTTAACCTGTTTTCTTGACTACTTTGCATGTATTTACACAGTGCGGGTTAAAAATGACCCGCAACATAATGAATGTAATTTTTTATAAGGGTTAATTTATTCTCAATGCTTGATGAAAAACAATTATTTGTTTGGACTAATATTGGATCATTTGATCCTCCACATAGAGCAGCAACCCATTTGTTAACAATTATTTCATCGATTTATGATGAAACTTGGTTGAATCCTCATTTATAAATTAAAAGCGAGCTTAGGCTTTTACATTGTGCAGACGGATAATCATTGGATGTGCAGTGAAGCAGCAGAAAACAAAACCTATGTTAAGAAAGCAAAACGATTCAGGACAAATCAGTCTGTCTAATCCCAATCAGGAAGTCTTTTTTTTTTCATTAGTTGCAGATGCTGGCAAAACAGGAATCATGCTGGAGAAAAAAAATGCAGTCTTTGTAATTTAGTTTCCCACTGTCAGTTTTATTGTATAGATTAAATTGTAAATTGTATTTACATACATATTTTATGAATTCATTCATTTCATGATTTAATATATGTTAAAAAAAAAACACTGAATCAACCACCAAAATTGATTTGTATTCATCCTTTCACTGAAATAAAATTATCTAGAAATTAGTAAAAATGGTAAGAGTAAGTGTATTTACCCTTGAGTAGGTAAATAAAAAGATCTGCCAATGAAATGAGTATGTTTACTCTTAAATAAGATAATTAGATAATATAGACTTGAATTAAGACAATGCAATTGATGTTTTTCTTATTTTGAACTTAAATTGTCTTGTTCCATTGGCAAAGTTACTCCTTTACCTCCTCAATTCAAGAAAAAATGCACTTATTTTAAGAAAAATTGACTTAATTAGATTAACATTTTTTGAAACATGAAACATGATGGATGTACTGAGGACTGACTCAGTTCACCATGTTATTATTAAAAGCCAACAAATTCTCTACAGCATCAAAAACTCATTTTCATGTTATGAGTTCTAGAAACCTAAACTATTCTTTTTTCTGCTTGATTCTTACAGATTTTAAGCTGTTTAGAAAAACACATCTCAGTGCACAATTTGAAATAGTTTGAAGAGGTTTACATTGAAAAGACATTCTATGCTTGTCAAATGTATTTGTTTAGTCATTGTTGAAGTAATTGAATAATGTATTAAAAAAAGCAAAATTAGCAAACAATCCGCACAGCAGCTGACGAGCTAATGACTTCTAGTAGATACATCTATTTGTTCTGCATGAATATAGTCTCTACTCCAAAATCTTGTTTAAATACTTTACACTCCCAAACAATAACAACTTATATCATGTCACCAGAACAGACTGAGCCTACATCTTAGAACAAATAAAATTCAATTCCTTTGAGGGATTTCTCTGGAACCACTTATGTTGTCCTCCTGCATCCATGGCTCCAGACATGTCACAGTCATTCTTCCATCTTTCTGAGGCGGGGCTCTGATTGCTGCCCCAGTTCTCCTTACAGACCCAGAACCAGGCCTTCATCAAGCAGTTGTAGCGCAGTCCAATCCAGACATAATCAGTCGAGGCCTTCTTGGCTTTCTCCTGGACCCATCTCTGCTCATCCAGGCTGGTGATGGTGACCAGGTCATGGTAGTGATCTCTGCAGTAGTATAAGGCATCCTCCCAGGTTTTATTTTCTTTGATCAGGATTACTTTATTTGTTACAGAAGCAATTGCTGCAAACAAATAATTTTTCCACCTATATTTCAATAATTATTTAGAAACAAGAATCAGAAAATAAACATTGGACAAACAGAAACATTTAATTTGAGAAAACTTTTCAATTTGAACCAGCAATTTTCTTCATATCAACATTCAAACTTAGGTGTGAAAATGCCTTTTTAATTCAATTCAATTCAATTCAATTCAGTTTATTTATATAGCGCCAAATTCACAACACATGTCATCTCAAGGCACTTTACAGTTCAACCAGATCATACAGTCAAATTGATACAAAGTTTTCTATCTAAGGAAAACCAGTTGATTGCATTGACTCATTGACTCAAATACAATCCCCCACACTAAGCATGCTTGTAGCGACAGTGGAGAGGAAAAACTCCCTTTTAACAGGAAGAAACCTCCAGCAGAACCAGGCCCAGTGTGAGCGGCCATCTGCCGAGGCCGACTGGGGTTCAAGGAGACAGAAGCAGAGATACAAAAAGCAGCTGTAAAAGGCGGCCCCATCCAGGAAACACACAGCCAGGCAGACGAGCTCCAAGGCAGCTCCCATGCCAGAGGACGAAGAGAGCACATCCACTCAGTCACGGTCAGATAAACAGGACCACACTGGAAAACAGGCCGATCTCCAGCATCTATAAACAAGGGTGTTGATGGAAGCAGCACAGCTGATGTTTCTTTCCAGGATGACGTCACAGCCAAACAGGAACAGACGAGGCAAAGCTACTCTGAGGAAAAGCAGAGAGAGCAGAAGGTTAGAGATTGAACTAACAGATTCTGCAGAATAGGAGAACAGAGAGAGAATGAAGCAGAATGATGAAATGGGGGTCCCTATGTCCTCCAAAAGTCTAAGCCTATAGCAGCATAACTATAGAGATAGCTCAGGATAACCTGAGCCACCCTAACTATAAGCTTTATCAAAAAGGAAAGTTTTAAGCCTAGCCTTAAAAGTAGACAGGGTGTCTGCCTCACGGACTAAAACTGGTAGTTGGTTCCACAGGAGAGGAGCCTGATAACTAAAAGATCTGCCTCCCATTCTACTTTTAGAAATTCTAGAAACCACTAGTAAACCTGCAGATTGAGAGCGAAGTGCTCTGTTAGGAACATAAGGAACAATCAGATCTCTGATATAAGATGGAGCTTGGCCATTTAAGGCTTTATATGTGAGAAGGAGGATTTTAAATTCTATTCTTGATTTAACAGGAAGCCAATGAAGAGAAGCCAGGATAGGAGAGATGTGATCTCTCTTTTTAATTTTCATTAGAACTCTGGCTGCAGCATTTTGGATCAGCTGAAGGCTTTTAACTACAGTTTGTGGACTTCCTGATAGTAAAGAATTACAATAGTCCAGCCTTGAAGTAACAAATGCATGGACTAGTTTCTCAGCATCACCCCTGGACAGGATATTTCTAATTTTTGCAATGTTCCTCAGATGAAAGAAGGAAATTCTAGAAACCTCTTTGATATGGGATTTAAATGACAGGTCCTGATCAAAAATAACACCAAGATTTTTTACTTTATTATCTGAAATCAGTTTAATCCCATCCAAATGAAGTGACTGGCTAATCAGTTTCTTTTTCAGAGACTGTGGTCCAAAGGCAATGACTTCTGTTTTGTCTGCATTCAAAAGTAGAAAGTTAAGAATTATCCAGGTTTGCATGTCTTCAAGACATGCTTGTAGTCTATGTAATGGGTTAGTTTCATCTGGATTTATAGACAGATATAGCTGGGTATCATCAGCATAACAGTGGAAATTAATCCCATGCTGTCTAATAATTCTACCAATTGGGAGCATGTATAAAGTAAAGAGAATTGGTCCTAGCACTGATCCCTGTGGTACTCCACATTCTAAGTTATATTTTAAAACACACAGAATGCACTCATTAAGGGAAATACATGCATACATTAATTAACCCAACATTTCTATTAATGTGGGACCAACTCACCATCTTAACAGATGAAGGTTTTTTCTCTGATCACAGCTGTCATTCTTCCATCTGCCTTCATCATCAATCCCAGCCACAGCACACCGACCAATGTTATATTGAATATTGTTTAACTGGATATTCCAGTGTCTACAAGAGAAGCTGCTTCCATCTGACCACCTCCAGGTGACTCTGAAAAGACCAAAATATATGTATGTTCCATATCCCACAGACTTCATCACTTCCTCCAGTTCTCCATTCTGTAGCTGCTTCATTCCACTGATCAGGTCTGTGTGTTTCTCTCTGCAGTAACTCTGAGCTTCCTGCCAGGTCTTCTTCTCTCTAATCAAGTGGTATTTCTGGGTTCTATTAGATTCTATGGAGTAAACAGATAAACTCACATTACATTAACTTTAAATGCTTTCCTGTTAAAAAAAAAAAGAGAGAATAGAAATAACCGTCTGAAATATACAGTTTGGCAATCCATAAAAACTACAGCATTCCTAGTTTTTACCATCATAACAGAGGAAAGATGTGACAGAAGTAAAAGCTACCCATTTAAGATTCCGTAACAGAACCCCACACTTCTCACTCATAGTTGGTTCTCCTAGGTTCCATTCTGTCTCTGTTTCATTGAACTCCACTCCAGGCAGAGACCAGTACCATGTTCTGATACCATCTGTCTGATCATACAGACCAATCCAAGCCTCCCTCTTATATCCTGATCTGGTACTGATGAGTCTCTTCATGTCTGTCATGTTGGTCACTGTGGCCAAGTCAGTGTGTAGAGATACTCATAGAGCTGACAGTTGATGAAAAAACTCTGACCTGAAAACATATAAAACATGTTGCCGTATCTTTCTATTATATAATAGCTCTCTACAAGGGTTGATGATATAACATCATTTGAAATGTTTATCTCATTCTACAGCTGAGTCAGTCATATTTGAAACCAATGAGTCTATTTTTGCTTTAGATCAACTTATCCATCAGAAAGAGCGGAAGCAGACTCCACTGCATCTTGATGTTGGGTGAAATATTTTCCTCAAACTGTCTTTCTCTTTTGGATGGACAGCACATTTAAAAACTTAATATAAAGATTTAAAAAGCCTGCAGCTCTCTCTTAACCTGACATTAAGCAATTTAATTTGAATTTTACATTGTATCTATCTACTAATGCTCTGATGAAGGAAAAGGGAGGGACAGTCAGTACAATTCTTTAAACTGATTGGGTAAATCACCAAGTGGAACGTGCCTCCCATGTCAAGCTTTTAGCCAATCAGAGCATTAGCAGATGTGAGGTATATCATTCTTTGATATTTTTCACACCTAGCCGAGATAGGTTAACTGAGTAATCAAAATCACTAAATCCATTTGGGAGGAACGTGCAAACATCTTCCCAGCCACAAAGGCATACATTAAGGAAAGTGTTTGAGGGTATTCCAGCTAAAGGCTCAGCCACGTTTGTTTTACTGCCACTGGTTGATGCGTTGACGTCATACATCTCACTGCCTTTAATTGGTCTGAAACATTTCTGTATTGAAGCTTGCATCTATTGGCTTCTGGCAAGATGTATTTTAGGTAGTTTGTGAATTCAGTAATCTCAGTAAGATTAGTGGATATTAAACTCCCACATTTTATGTCTCCTCTGTCCAGACAAAAAAAAAAGCAGCGAGAGCAGAAAACAAAAGGAAAAGGAGCAGATAGCAAAGAGTCTTTTTTTTACTCCTTTATTTACAAATGAAAGACTTGCTGATGTCGCACAATAAATAAGAATCTAAGTCATCTTTTTTTCATACTTACAGCGTAATAACAAATATTGAGCTGAACTTACACCTGCTTCCCCTTTTGCCTCACTAAATCAGGCGTTCTTTTCTTGATGCTCTGCTGAAAACTGTTGCAGATCCACTGTTGCTATCTGAGATTCCAAAATGTTTGAACAGCTGCAGAATTCTAGCTTTTTTTTTTTCATGTAAATATTCAAAAGAGGAGATAAATATGTTTGACATGTAAACGAATAATAAACCATGAAGAAGAAAGAGAAATGTTAGCTAGATGAACAGACTTCTAAAGCCAGGGAACATAATTTGATTACAGAGAAAGCAGTGACAGCCTTTATTCAGAAATATTATTGATGGTGACGATCCAGATATAGACAAGTTTTATTGTCTTAGTGCTGGTTAATGTTTAAACCATAAGGTAGCTATATTTGCCTTTAAGACAAGGTGGGTTACAGCCAGAGTTCAAAGGAAATTCATCACTATGCAACTTTAGTGTAAAAGCTGCTCTGCTGATAATCCATTCAGTTACTTGTAACAGTGAAGCCGGGGAAAACTATTTCTTATCCAGCTTTAATATAATGTTTGAATTGGTCACATTGTTTATTTATCTATTAACTTTCATGGTTAATGCATTCTAATCATATTGTTTTTTTTTCCTCCACCTTATTCTTTGCAAAATCATCCTTTATTGTTTGAAATGAACCTGCGAGATTATACTATAGGTGCTGGTCATTTCACGAAAAAGTGCATTTATTTCATTAACTACATTCAAAAAAGGGAAACTATATAATTATCTTTTTTTCCTTACACACTGACTGATATATTTGAAATATTTATTCAGAAGTTGGTAAGTTGATCTAAGATAGTAACTACTATGAAATGTCGGGAGAGCAACAGATTATGGGAAATTAATAATTAGCCTGGGTGCCAGTCCGAACTTAGTCCCGCCCACAAGGTTTGAGTTCGGGGAAGTTCGGTCAGGCTCTGCTCCATAGTAGCGCGAGTATTAAAGCCCACTGTCAGGCGATCCAATCAAATTGTCAGGGCGGGCTTTATACGATGATGGACAGATGATCAAGAGTAACGTTATCAACCACGTGACCAAATAATGGCTGCCGCCGGAGAGTTTGGGTGAGTAGATTCTGCTATTAGGTCTGTTCTAGAAGATATCGACAGCAAATTAATTTTAAAAGAGGAACAGAGAAACGCGATCAAGTCTCATCTTCTTATTCTAGGCGTGAAACTGCACGCTTTGATTTTTGTGGACAACAACTATGCCTCGCTTAAGATACGTCACGCACTCCGTTGCTCTTATTGGTTGTAGGTCTATCCAATTGAGTGCAGAGGCATTTTTTTTCCTGGTCCGTTCGAAACACGCCCCATAATCACAGCTCTATGGAGCAGTATCAGACTCATATTCTGACTAGAATTGAGTCGGACTACGTCAGGCTAATTAATAATATGAATGAAGCAAGAAGATTAAAGCATGCAAAATATCTTAGACCCCAGACAGGAAGTTGCTTTGTCTCATTATTGGAAAATGCTGGTGGACCAGAAGACTTGCTGGAAAGGTTCCTGACAGCTTTTAGTTTATTTTTTTAACTTTCATGTTTATTGTAGATATTGCACTATAGAAGCATTCTGTCATGAACTTGGCACTGATGACTGGCTTAATGGTTCATTCCATTCACATGTCTACCTCCACCCAGTTTCTCATCACAGTTCATCTGTGTCACCTGCTCTAGCCTCTATTTAAACTGCTTGAGTAGTTTTACAGAGAGTCTGTTGATTGAAGCTTCACATCTACATGTTTGACGCCTCACAATAGGGTTTTTTGTGTAGTTCTGGTCTGAATTATTTATTTTTTTAACAGAACATTGCATTGTGGACTGAGGTCCAAAGAGAAACACTTAAACTCAGCTTCCTGTGGCACGCCTTTAGGACATGAAGTAGACACACTCTCATTCATGGCGTCTCCCACCTATGAAATATCTGTAATTAGGCCAACATCAAAACCACACTCCAAAGGAACCCAAAAAGGAATCCTGAAAATCAAAAGTCTGATAGATTTTATGAGTGATCAGATGTGATGACTTTATTTTTACAATTCATATTAACTATATCTACATTAAACCCACTAGTAAACAGCCATAAAATATAATCATAACATGTTTAACATAAAATAAATATTAGCTATATTCCATTGCTATAATCTGGTTAAAAGATTATAATATACACATAATTCTCAACTGTCAGACATTTTGTTGTACAAGTTTGAAAGTATTAAAGAACAGAAAATAATCAAAGTTAAAAAAATTTTTTTAAAAACAGACAAAATTAAAAATCTCATTATCTTTTTTTTTCCTCCACTTATGTTCTCCTCCTGTCTCCATGGCTCCAGACATGTCACAGTCATCCACTGGTTCCCCTGAGGCCCAGTTCTTATACCTGACCACCTCATCACTGACCCAGAACCAGAAATCCAGAGTACAGGTGTAGCGCAGTCCCATCCAGACATAATCAGTTGAAGCGTTCTTGGCTTTCTCCTGGACCCATCTCTGCTCATCCAGGCTGGTGATGGTGACCAGGTCATGGTAGTGATCTCTGCAGTAGTATAAGGCATCCTCCCAGTTCATCTTTTCTTTGATCAGGATCACATTATCTGCCAGAGTGGTAGAAATGGGAAAAAAACAAATATTTTTTCACTTTTTAATTTGCTTGAATATTTAATCAGAAAATATGAGTAGAATCTTTAGGTTAAGAGAAGCAAATTATGACCTCTGATATTTCAAAACAATGTTTTTCATGGAGGAAACATATGAATACTGATAATAGATATGTTAACACAAGAATGCATGAAGAATATGTAGACATTATATTCCTACATAGTTCTTGGCTTAAAAGTCATATTTGATAAAAAAATATATACCTTTAAAACAGATGAAGGGTTTTTTCTTATTACAGCTGTCATTCTTCCATCTGCCTTCATCATCAATTCCAGCAACAGCACATTGACCAGTCTTGTATTGCTGATTGTTTAACCCGTCATTCCAGTGTCTGAAAGAGAAACTGCTTCCATCTGACCACCTCCAGGTGTCTCTGAACAGACCAAAATATATGTATGTCCATTCTACCACAGACTTCATCACTTCCTTCAGTTCTCCATCCTGTAGCTGCTTCATTCCACTGATCAGGTCTGTGTGATTCTCTCTGCAGTAACTCTGAGCTTCCTGCCAGGTCTTCTCCTCTCTAATCAAGTGGTATTTCTGGGTTCTATTAGTTTCTGTGGAGTAAACAGATAAACTCACATCACATTAACTTTGCATGTTTCTTCTTTATAGGAAAATTACTCAATAAAACAAAGAGAATAATTTGACAACCCATAAACAAACTACAGAAAAGTAAATCAACATTCTCACCATCATAACAGAGGAAATGGTATGTATGTTGGCAACCAGTATCTGTCCAGTTAAGGTCCTTATTTAAATATCCACAGTTCTCAGGATTTCCATTTCCTTTATCTGTTGGTTCATTTGTGCCCCAGTTTGTCTCCCTTTCATTGAACTCCACTCCAGGCAGAGACCAGTACCATGTTCTGTTACCATCTGTCTGATCATACAGACCAATCCAAGCTTCCCTCTTATCTCCTGCTCTGGTACTGTTGAGTCTCTTCATGTCTGCCATGTTAGACACTGTGGCCAGGTCAGTGTGTTTCTCTCTGCAGTACTGCTGAGCTTCAGTCCAGGTCTTTTCCTTATTAATGTAGTGATACTCATAGAGCTGACAGTTGATGAAACAAATCTGTCCTGAAAACATATAAATGTTGTGGTATTTACTTTAAAATAACATCGCCAGCAGTGTTTATGGTAGTACTTAATATAAAATATTTTGGGAAGATTGTTATTCTACTGCTGAGTCTGCCATATTAGAAACCAGTCTCACCAACCAAGTCTGGTTTTGCTTTACATTAACTTACCCATCAGATACAGCAGAATCACAAACCACTGCATCTTTAATGTTGGTTGAAAATATTTTCCTTCAGTCTCTGTTGGACAAAGATCCCATTCAAATTAAGCTTTAAAAATCCGCAGCTCTCCTTCCACTATACAGAAGCAATACAGGGAGACCAAAGGAACCAAAGCATGGAGGAAAAAACTTTAAAAAATTTACCAATGAAAGAAGTGCATATGCGAAGTTAGACATAATTATTATGTTTTAATTAGAGTTAAGCCAAACATCAGAGAGTGAGCTGAGCTTACCTCTGCTTCTATTTCTCCTCAGTAAATGGGACGTTCTTTTATTGATGCTCTGCTGAAAACTGCCTCAGATAAACTGTTGGTATCAAAGTTTCCCAAATGTCTGAACAGCAGCTGAATTTAGCCATTTCATTATTCGTATATTCAAAACAGGAGATAAACATGTTTGCCATGTAAGGAATCATAAACCATGAGAGGAAGGAAAAAATGTTAACTAGATGAACAAACCTCCTAACATTTGGTTACAGAGAAAACAGTGACAGCCTTTATTCAGTAAAGCATGGTGATGGTAAGGAACCAGATGTAGACATGTTTTATTGTCTTTGTGCTTCTAGTTGTTTAAACCTTATGGTAGTTATTTGCCTATAAGATAAGGTGGGTTACAGCCAGAGTTCAGAGGAAATTCATCACTAAGCAGCCTTTGTGTAAAGGGTGCTCTGCTAAACAATCTCCATTCAGTAGATTCTAAGTATATGTCAGTAACTTATAAGAGTGTTTCCAGAAATGATCGACTAACCTAATTATTTGTTCACAATATACAATAAAAGCAACAACCAGTTTCTAAAAAAAATATATATATATATATTTATGGATTTATAAAGCATCTCTACTGAAACCATGATAATTTAAAGAGGTTTTTAGCCTTTTACATTAGAGCCTTTTACATTTTATATAGTCTACAGATGTTTTGTAAGAGCAACGAAGTAAAGAAATAAAAACTATATAAAGGAAGCAATACAAGGTGAGACTAATCAATCTCTGATCTAAACAAGGAAGTTGTTCTCTTCATTACTGGCAGCTGCTGGTAGAGCAGGGGAGATGTAAGAAAGGTTCTAGGATGTAATTCCACAAACTTTTTTGTTGTTAGTGTTCTACCTTTAGTTTTATTGTAAACATTAAATTGTCAAAGTGTTTCCACTCCTGATCTTTATCCTGACCCATTATTGATACAGCCCAATATATAGTGTTCCTGTATATTGGAAAAACTGATACATAAATATGAATTTGTATTTCATCTAAAATCACATTAAGAAAGACTGCAATTAGAAGGGTTTTATTGATACAATACTTTAAGGCTTTGGCGCTAAGACCTTGGCGGGAAAGATAAGCGCTGAAATTTACTCTGGTTATATGCCTGAGCTGCTGCATGAGAACAGGAATGGATCCGCTCTGGAGTGAAACTGGTAGTGGAAACGAGATGGAATGAAGATAAATATCAGCAAGAACAAGAGCAGGATCATAAGAACCTCCATGATGAGCAAGCATGAAGCAAAAGTGGAGAGAAAAAAAATCAAATTTTTAAAGAAATCTCCGTCAGAACCAGGCTCAAAATGGACGTCTTCTGCTCGACAAGCTGGGGATGCCTAGTAAAGGCAATATGTGCTAATATATGCTGCACTTATTTTGGGGGGGGCGTTAGGATAAAGGTAAAGTTTGCATCAAATATTCACAACAGCGACACCTTTAACTCTGAGCTAATTGTAGAAATCTGTGTTTTGCTTCCAGGGGCAGACTAGGAAAAAAATTCAGCCCTGGTACTGTAGATCAGATCAGCTCCAAACATTCATCAGCAGGGCCAGAGTGCGGCTCATATTAAGCCATGGAGTTTCTTGCCTCAGTAAGGCCCACTTAATAAGATCACAATCTAAATGCAAACAAACAGTACTGTGTGTGTGTGTGTGTGTGTGTGTGTGAGTGTGTGTGTGTGTGTGTGTGTGTGTGTGTGTGTGTGTGTGTGTGTGTGTGTGTGTGTGTGTGTGTGTGTGAGTGTGTGTGTGTGTGTGTGTGTGTGTGTGTGTGTGTGTGTGTGTGTGTGTGTTGGTTGGGGTGGGGTGGGGGGGGGGTGGCAGTGTTGTCAGATGAAGGAGAAAAAAGGGTTGTCAGTTGAAAACCTGGCCCCGGCTTTCAGTGTCTTGTGTCCTTGGGCAAGACAATTCACCTGCATTGTCTACTGATGGTGGTCAGAGGGCCTGGTGGTGCCAGAGTACAGCAGCCTTGCTTCTATCAGTGAGCTCCAGGGCAGCTGTGGCTACAATATAGTTTGCCACTATCAGTGTGTCTGTGAATGTGTGAATGACTAAATGTTGGTCTAGTCTCCTGAGTTGTAAAAGCGCTATATAAGTACAGGCCATTTACCATTTACTTCAAATACAGAACACTTTAGGGTTTATGCACAATGCACAGTAGCAGCCATTCAAAATAGCCCTTGCCAGTCAAAAGCCAGCCAAATGGCAGCAAAACCCCTCCAACTTCCAGCCACTTTTTTTACTGTGACTACACCCTTTCACTGAATTACAGGGTCTGACCAAGAGATAATGCCTCTCTTTAGATCTTAATGTCCAGTCATGACAGAAAGAATATTTTAGATGTTTAAAATGGAATTGTAGGGGACTAGCCAAGGACGAGCCAAGGGCCAATCAAGGAAAGTAGGGAAATTTTGAATGGCTACTACTGTAGATTCATTTAAACATGAGTGCGGACTCAAATCATAATTCTTTCTAACATGTTCTTTTCAACAATATCAGAATTCTTGTCAAATAAATGTTCACATATTTTTAAACCTTAAAAGGGAAATAAAATAACTGAAAATATGAATATTTCACACTTGCTCCAGTTTCTTTAAACTCTTCTGCAACTACATCACTTAAAACAATAGTAATCTTTAAAGCATTAGCACATTCGATATGGAAAATACATTCGAACTTAACCAATTAAGATACAGTATGTCAAGGGCTAAGTGTTCTGCTTCATTTCACATTACATAATATTTAATTTCACATGTGGGATTTGTGTTGCTAGTATTTACTTTTAATGTTAAAATTATAACCAGTCACCTATATGCCTTGGGTATAGAAAGCATGTAGAACTTATACTTGTTTGGTCACACAATATATATCAGCCATACCTTGTTTCTTCCATACCAACAGGAGCTATTCCATTATCACTACTCTTTTTGCTTCTGACACTAAGTTATATTTGACCAAAATGGTCATACTTGGGAGTATACAGATTATTCTGTGTATATAGATTAAAATAATATTCACTTAATGAGTAATCCTACCTGCCAACTTAGGCATTGTGTGCTTATGGCTGGTACTTGGTGCTGCTCTACACACCCTCTGGCTCTGAGGGGCTACAAGACAAATATTCTCATTTATGTGGCATTGCATCATGCTATTTTTAAAACTATATAACATTAAATTAAGTTTAATGTTATACTTTATAAGTTTATAATTAACATGATCAATGGTTTGCTACGAATCCAGAAAATGAAAAAAATATATATATATATTGCTAAACTGTTTTTAAAATGTGTTTTGAAGACAAATGTAATCAGTGGGTTCAGTCATGTACCAATGATCTCCATCTGTCACCAGAGGGAGCACTGGTGGACCAGGTGTCTAAGATTAAGCTGTTGGGCTTTAGATTTGGGAAAACCAAAATAACCATATAGTTAGCATTTATATAAATTTTTAAGCTGATGGAGCGGGATGGAACCACAGCAGATGTTATCACAAAGCCACTGCTTGGATGTCTTAAAAAATATAGCTTTGATGACCAGTGTTTTGGCAATTACTTAACAGTCTTTGCATGTGATGCAGCTTCAGTAATGCTGAACAAAAAGGCCGTATTTGCGATGCAGATATTGTTTTTGTGGCACTGGTTAAATCATTGCCTAGGATTGAGAATTGGTGATGTCCTGAAAAAAGTCAGTGGACTAAAACATTTCAGCTATTTTTTACAAGCTCTACAGTCTATATCAAACCTCACCTAAGAACCAGAGAGAGTTATACACAGCCGTTGGCCAGCATTCTCTCATCATAGGATGTGTCTCCACTGTTTGCTGCTTTGCTTCAAGTGAGAGAACTATAAGACAGTTATGGGAGAACTACAAAGTGCTCCAGGTGCAATTTTCTTCATCAGCCAATGCTGTGTAGAGGGATTCAACAGACTGAAATACAAAGGAATCTATAAGGTTCTCAACTCCTTTGTTTTCAGTCTTGTAGTTGTGTATGATGCCCTCACAGAGCTCAGTTTTCTGTCAAGAATCCTTCAGAGGAGAGATATGATAAAGATTACAGTGCTTGAATCAATGGTGTCATCACTAGGGTAGTACACAGAAGCTGTTCTTCAAGCTCAGAAAGAAAAGTCTAAAAAATAAAGCTCTTCATGAAAATGAGAGGCTAGTGAAGATCAGTGCTGGGCAGTTCTTTTGCAGCCAGGCAGAAAATTCTACTTCTATATTAGAAGTAGAATTACATCCAACTACTTCTAATTTCTCCTTTCATTTACTAATTCATCTTTTGTGACATTTACTCCACAAGAAAACTTAAACTGATCATCTAAAGTATATACGCCTACATATTTTCTAAAAATTATAGATGATTTAAAAATTAATCCTCTAAAAAGATAGTCCAACAACTTATATAAATGTACAATTCATTAGAAAGAGTAGACAGTTCTAGATGCAATCAATTTATTCAAAGCAAACAACCTAAAAAGTCAAACATCAAATATGTATCTTTATTCAACACCAAATGAAATGAGAACAATTTCGTTTTAATCCATCTAAATGTTTTACCCCAACATTTAGACTAAGAAAATATATGGTCATTATCATCACACAAATTAATTGTAGGGAAAAATAAAAATGATGACACCAGAGATCAGCTTGAGCTTTAATTCTTAGAACAAATGAAATTCAGTTCCTCTGAGGGATTTCTCTGGAACCACTTATGTTGTCCTCCTGCATCCATGGCTCCAGACATGTCACAGTCATTCTTCCATCTTTCTGAGGCCGGGCTCTGATTGCTGCCCCAGTTCTCCTTACAGACCCAGAACCAGGCCTTCATCAAGCAGTTGTAGCGCAGTCCAATCCAGACATAATCAGTCGAGGCGTTCTTGGCTTTCTCCTGGATCCATCTCTGCTCATCCAGGCTGGTGATGGTGACCAGGTCATGGTAGTGATCTCTGCAGTAGTATAAGGCATCCTCCCAGGTTTTATTTTCTTTGATCAGGATCACTTTATCTGTTACAGAAGGTATGAGTGCAAACTAAGTATTTTCCAACTTTGAGTAATTATTTAGAAACAAGAACCAGAAATAAACTATTTACAAACAGAAACATTTTCAGTTTGAACCTATAGATATGAACATAAACAATTTGGGGTGAAAATGTCTTTTAAATTACTTCTACGTCATATTTTAAAACAAACAGAATATACTCATTAAATGAAATGCATACATGCAATAATTAACCATATACAGTACATTTCTATTCATGTGGGACCAACTCACCATCATAACAGATGAAGGGTTTTTTCTGATAACAGCTGTCAATCTTCCATCTGCCTTCATCATCAAGCACAGTCATGGCACATTTACCAGTGTTGTATTGGTAATTGTTAAACTGGTCATTCCAATGTCTGAATGAGAAACTGCTTCCATCTGACCACCTCCAGGTGTCTCTGAACAGACCAAAGTACCTGTATGAAGTGCTCATCACTTTCTCCAGTTCTCCATCCTGTAGCTGCTTCATTCCACTGATCAGGTCTGTGTGTTTCTCTCTGCAGTAACTCTGAGCTTCCTGCCAGGTCTTCTCCTCTCTAATCAAGTGGTATTTCTGGGTTCTATTAGTTTCTGTGGAGTAAACAAATAAACTCACATAATATTTACTTTGAATGCTTCCCTGTTAAGCACATAAAGAATAAAATTAACTGTCTGAAATATACAGTTTGCTAATCCATAAAAACTAAAACATTCCAAATTTGTACCATCATAACAGATGAAATGTCTTTCAAGTCCACAAGGAATATCTAGCCATTCAAGATTTCGTAACAGAACCCCACAGTTTTCAGTCATCCCTCTAAAATCATTTGGTTCTCCTGGTTTCCAGTTTGTCTCCCTTTCATTGAACTCCACTCCAGGCAGAGACCAGTACCATGTTCTGATACCATCTGTCTGATCATACAGACCAATCCAGGCTTCCCTCATATATCCTTCTCTGGTACTGAGGAGTCTCTTCATGTCTGTCATGTTAGTCACTGTGGCCAGGTCAGTG
The DNA here is from genome assembly GCF_016077235.1 of Cyprinodon tularosa. Classification (NCBI taxonomy): domain Eukaryota; kingdom Metazoa; phylum Chordata; class Actinopteri; order Cyprinodontiformes; family Cyprinodontidae; genus Cyprinodon; species Cyprinodon tularosa. Next base: position 293,470 of record NW_024037946.1, read on the forward strand.
TGTTTCTCTCTGCAGTACAACTGAGCTTCAGTCCAGGTCTTTAGCTCTTTAATGTAGAGATACTCATAGAGGTGACAGTTGATGAAACAACTCTGACCTGAAAACATAAACATATTGCAGTGAAAACTAATAAATGATCAAATCTCTACCAGTATTTCACTATATCTATAAAAACAGAAGAAAAAAAATGGTGTTCTTAAAAAAATCAGACTGATTTCCTCAGAATCAGGGTCATTATTTCCTCCAAAAGATTTCAGTGAGTTTAAGTGTTTTCCATCAACTTACCCATCAGAAAAAGCAAAATCTGACTCCACCACATATTTGTTGTCAGATGATTATTTTTATCTCAGCTGTGTATCTAAGATGGAGAAAACAACAGAATCAAAGCAAACTGTAAATTATTAAGCCAACTTTTCTTTAACCAACTATTAAAGTGATGACCTGATATAGATAAAATGAAGGAATCAATTAGATTAGAGTCAGACAGTGAACTGAAAGACCCTGCTGGGACATATTTTTTATAAAATATTTCTTGTTAAATGTCTGTGGAAAACTGTCTCCTAATGTTGATTTGTTACATTCTCAGATCTAGGATAAAAAACTAAATGTTTTTAATGAAAATAGTCTCTGCACCACATGAAGGGGATTAAGACATAATCAAAAAAAAAAAAATAACATCTATTTATCAGGATGATAATTCAATCAAACACTTTCCTGAAACAATAACAAACCTGAACCTTAAAAACATCATGACAAACATTTTTCATCTCTTTGAGCTACTAGTATCAGCTCCTTGCAGGGCATAGGTTTGATTTCAACTTTGGTAGGGACACTATTGATCTTAAGTTTCATTGTTTAGATGTTATTGGTCCTAGGCTATATGCATGTTCTTTTTTTATGCTTGACGAGAGCATCATTAAAGGAATAGTACACCCAAAACATGATTAGCCTTCATTTTCTACTCACCCCCAAGCTGAACAACACACTGGAGTACTTTTTTGATATCTCAAATGCATCTGGAGATCTGGGAGGCTTCTTGCTGTCTGCTGACATTCAAATAATGGAGGTCTATTGTACCCGAGACAGAAAGGTCCATAAAAGTCAACAAAAACGTGTCAATATTCCTCCATACTGCTCGTCCAATGTATTCCAAGTGTCCTGAGTGGGTAGCATCCAGAATTTACTCGAAACGAAGTCATTTAGAATGTTTTTAGAGCATAAACAGTAGTGTATAGGATTTCCTGAAAGCGCGCACATGCGCGATCACAACGCTACTGAAGCCGGCAGACCAAACCAGCGCATTCAGCTCGGCAAAGAACTCATGCTCTTCCTCAACACTGAAGTCCTCAGACATTTTTCTTTCGTTGTTTCTTTCTTTGCACAGGTAAACAGCACATTTCTTCTTCTACGCTTGCATTATCGGCAGAGCAGACGCTGAATGCGCACTTTCATCTGGTTTGGTCTGCCGGCTTCCGTAGCGTCGTGATCGCGCATGTGCGCGCTTTCAGGAAATCCTATACACTACTGTTTATGCTCTAAAAACATTCTAAATGACTTCGTTTCGAGTAAATTCTGGAAGCTACCCACTCAGGACACTTGGAATACATTGGACGAGCAGTATGGAGGAATATTGACACGTTTTTTGTGGACTTTTATGGACCTTTCTGTCTCGGACACCATAGACCTCCATTATTTGAATGTCAGCAGACAGCAAGAAGCCTCCCAGATCTCCAGATGCATTTGAGATATCAAAAAAGTACTCCAGAGTGTTGTTCAGCATGGGGGTGAGTAGAAAATGAAGGCTAATCATGTTTTGGGTGTACTATTCCTTTAATAAACATTTTATAAGCACTTCTAACACTATATGCTGTATATGCTATCAATGTTTGAAGCATCAGCACTGATGAATGTTGAATTAGGACTTGTTTCCACTATGAAAGGAAACAATTGCATTTGAACTTACCAGCGACTAAGACAGAAGGCCAATATAGTCTAAATATTTCTGTTGGATTCATCTTGTATTTTCTTTTAAAGATAAATAATTGTGCAGGGCTAAACAGAGCTAAACCCCACTATTATCTTTTAAATTATCTCTCTGTATCATGAAACATAGCAAAATAATACATTCAAGGGATAACAAATAAATGTACTTACATGTGCACAGGAACTAGAAGAGGAACTGACACTGAGTATTTAAAATATTAACTTCACTATACAAGTTAAACATCTGGGCTGTAATTACTCTGTGTAGCCAATTTCTTGTATTTTACAGGGCTGAAACAATTAATCAGATTAATCATGATCCATCCAGAACTCCTCAAGAGGAAACATTTTAGCCTCCCCTGGTTTAATTTCATAAAAAAAATTTCTTTAAGCAACATTTTGCTCTCTGATTATAAATGGAACAAATTATTGTCAGAATAATTGATTTGCAAATGAATCATTAGTTGCAGTCCTGATTATATCATAACATTGCAAAGATACATAATACATCTAAAGTGGAGATAACAGCATACAAAACAAACATGTAAATAAGCAAACTATACTAAAGTTCATGTGGCTCCATTGAATACAATTACTCATCAGCTAAATTAAACTGTCCCCTGAAGCCCTGAAGTTTTAGACACTTTCCTGTCTGTGTTGCAACATCAGCAGTCATTGTTTCAGTTCCCTAAATTCAGCAATATCAAATATAAATTTATATTTATATAGTATATGAATAAAAAGTTTATCCTTAATTTTTAATTGAAATCATTTAGACATCACCTGAAGCACTGAAGAGCCAGATGCTTCACCTTCAAGCTGCCCTGCATCATTATTACTGGATATCTGTGTTTCTATAATGTTACTATTATACAATTAAAAGATTAAATGTAACACATCCTTTTATATATCCTATGTTACTTACTTTCTGACTGTTAAAATAGCTCCTTATGTTGCTTTTCTTTTTAGCGGCATCATCTACAAAGCAAAACACTAATAATGAGTTAATTCAAATAATTACAAAATAAAATATATCATTACTTTATCTGTAATATAATAATATCCTAAATAAACAGCTGGATTCAAGCATTTTTACCAGACAGTTATATTTGTAATAATTTACTTATGAACAGTGTGGAAATTTATGTAAAATAAAATCGATGTAAATACGGTTCCTCTGTTTGTACTTGTCTTTATCCTATTTCTAGAAGTAGAAATAGTAAATTAAATAGCACTATTATTATGTGGAAAAAAATAATAAAAAAATAGCAGATATTTAGGGGCTACGGAAGCGTATTGCTTTCACCAAAGAAAAAAATTCTGACAGCTTATCTCATAATTACGAGATCATTTCTCATAATTACGAGATATTATCTCATAATTACGAGATCTTTTCTCGGAATTATGAAATCCTGATCTCAATATTATCAGGAATCCAGTTTGTGTGGTCTGTTGTTTGGGTTTGTCCATCCCTCCACCACCATGTGACGCCCTGTCCTCGTTGGTCCTCCCTGCACACCTGCGTCTCATTGGATCATTATCGGGAGGAGTACTTAAGCAGTGGACTGTCACTACCTCGAGGCCAGAGTGTTTGCCAGTTTTGGGAAGTCATCCTGCAAGCTGGAATTTTTGCTTTCTTCCCCTGGAAGGATTGTTTGAGTCTCACACTGAGCAGAGGATTAACCTCCACAAGTTCCGGTCAAGTTCTCCTGGATTCCCGAGTGACAATCCTCTCATACTCCTCTGGGTCCAACGTAGGTCTACCTGTCCGCTCTTCAACGAGTCCCGTCTTCACTAGGTCAACCCACACAGAAAAGAGAGAAGCGAGAGAAGAACCCTCCCAAATGTGAGTCCCTCACTAGAATTATTATTACGGCATCCAAGGATCCCACGGTACCTGAACTCACCTCTGTGAACTTCCCTCCTCCCTTCCAGTTCCGGTTCACCTGCCCTCTCAGTGCCAGATCCAACCCCTCAACCCTTACCACAATAAACCTGTTAAACCTTTGCCTTGCTCTCTGAGTGGTTTTCTTCATTTTGGGTCAGATCCTTAAATAAATCATGACAAATATTATAATATTATTATCTCATAATTACAAGGTAAGATGTCATAATTATGAGATAATATGTCATATTTAGGCGATCTGGAAGGACAGTCATTGCTAATCTCCACTACATGAAACGTGAACAATGAGTGGGTTGTTAGATTTAATCTGCTTTTATTTCCTTTTCGGTATACGTCACTGGGAAATATCAATTTTCTTTAATGTGGACTGAATTAATTTTAATTTGTCAGCATTGTAGTAAGTCCTTAGAAATTTTTTAGGGGAAGAAGCCCACTCTGATTTCACGCTTCCTCAAAATCCTAAATCTGTAAGGAGAGCTGAGGCTTCTGTAATGACCTCAGAACGTTGGATCCATAATTTGAGGCGAGACAGGCAGTGGGAAAGATCAAAGCTTTTAAAGCAGAAAAATCACTCCATATCCATAGGGCAGAAACAGGTCACAATCAGGAAAACAGAACAAGATACAGATCGCTAGTTAATCTCACCAAACTGCTCGAATAACCTTGCACTGATGAAAGGCAAGCACGCAACATAAATAGCTGAATAAACGGGTGGGAATGATCGGGGTTAATCAAGCTGCAGGACCAATTAGACAGGGAAGCAAGGAGCAAAGGGAAAAACCGAACCATCAGGGCTGAGATCATGAAAGCTTCAGAATCGATAAGAACGACGAGGTCCCAACTTCATGCAGCATGTCGATTTATATGAAAAACTAAAACCAAACAGAATCTGTATTAATAGAGCTGTTGACGGATTTTCGCGTATGGTCATATCGCTGCATGCTTACTCCACAAGTACTAATCCCAGGGTTATAGATGGATTTACTGATGAAGTGAAAAGCAGGAGCAGAACTCCAACCCATATTATGTTAGACCTGCAGAGAACTGTTCCGTGGAACAGATGCAGATATTCTTAGTAAATAATCATTAAGACCAGTTTTGTTAGAGATTCTACATTACGGGCTCAAGTAAGCATAACCAAATATATAGATACAATCTCATAATTATAAAATAAGATCTCGTAATTACAAGATCAGCATATCATAGTTACGAGATCTTTATCTCGTAATTGTGAGATATGTCGTATTATTTTCTTTCTTTGGTGAATGTAATATGCTTCTGTAAGGTACCACCTCGTGTTGTCAAAAAACATACATCAACAATCCACCTGTCTTCCTTACATCACCTTATCAACACGCTTGCAGTCCAATAGGAGCAAGTCTAACTTCACTTTAATCGACTCAAACAGTGATTACTCTGTTATAAAATACAAACATAAATATTATAGGTTTTCTGAGAGGACATGTCTGATAAATTAATTTTTTTGTCAAATGTTCCACATGTTGATTTTGAACACAGCTCATTGCTATAATGGTGCATGGGACCCTTATTGGTTGTTTATGCTGTCTGTGACCTCATATGTGTTACTTGAAGGTTGATGCTTTATGACAAGTAGCTGTAATGGCCACCAACCCTCATTAAAAAAAAAGGGGTTCAAAGACCTATATGTTAGGACACCATGCTCCCTGTATTACAAACACAAAGACAATATTGAATGGAAACAATTAAAGGAGGAAGACATATGCAGGTTAAACCTCTTTCTGATATAAACAAGGAAGTTGTTTTTCCCTTTATCATCAGAGCTGAATTACATTTAACAGAACCAACATCCTCATAGAAGAGAGAAGCTTCTGAAAAAATACATTTCAAATCTTCTTTCATTCTCTATGTTATTTAACAGAATCTATTGCCAAACATTTTAATCCAGTTGGAAGGAACCAAATATCAGTTGTTCTACGAAGGCCTATAACGAACATTAGATTATGGAATAAACTGCCCAATAAAGATCAAAGAAAACAGCAGACAGCCAAGGAAGCTTTGGAGAAGTTTAGAACAGGTTCAGGTTATTGAACATCCTCCCATCCTCTGACC